>NC_059358.1:2043079-2253079 GCF_019703515.2 Myxocyprinus asiaticus | reverse complement strand
TCCTTCACTTGCCATCTGAACATTCAAACAAATTTCCCCCAAATGTAAAAATGAATATAAACTTGTTTTCTTTGCATTATTCGAGGTCTGAAAACACTGCATCTTTTTGTTATTTTGACCAGTTGTCATTTTCTGCAAATAAATGCTCTAAATGACAATATTTTTATTTGGAATTTGGGAGAAATGTTGAGAGTACTTTATAGAATAAAACAAAAATGTTCATTTTACTCAAACACAAACCTATAAATAGTAAATCCAGAGAAACTGATCATTTTGCAGTGGTCTGGACATCCCTAGAGACTTAACAAGTAATGTTTCTTATTCCCCAGCTACTTCGGCCTGCTGGCGGGTGACTGATTAGGGAGCGAGAGACCAGACATGTCCCTGTCAGACTGGCTGCAGTCCAGTCGGTGGGCAGCCCACCCTGGCGTTTGATCTGGGGGTTGGCTCCAGCCAGTCCCGGCATTGTATCCCAGACAATGCACCCAGACCTACTGAACTCCAGAAACATAATCCTTTGTGGGCTTTTCTTCTAACACAGGGTGGGGGACACCCACTGCCAGGAAGAGGGACTCCTATCCATAATTAGAAAGCTGTGCCTCCCTCGCTTGCCCTGCTGACTGGGCATTCCTGACTTTAACCTCTGGGGAACAGTCAGCTTTAGAAATTCACAGGCCATTAAAGCATAAAGTTGTGTAATTGTATGATAAATAAAAGTAGCAATCAGCTGTTATTTTTTATACTACAAGAGTACTACCATGCACAGTTTCTCTCCTTACAATTTATATATTTATAGATAGATATGATATATTAGATTCTGGTGTATCAAATGTATAGTTTTTTTTAAGTGACAGCAGCTCTTCTGGTATGACTTAATGCTTTATTGAATAAAATAGGAGTTGTAATAGGCGATGAGTCTAAAAGTGCCAAATGCATGCAAATTTGACTGGTGAGTAAATAATCCAGAATTATTTGAAAACTTTTTTAAGAAGTGCAACATAATAATATGTAATGCTTTAACTGAATAAGTTTAAACTGAGTTGTGAAGTCACTTTTTTTTTTTTTTCTATGATAATTCCTGGCAATTATTGTTGCTGTGCTTTTGTGCAAATCTTTTTCAATGTTTCTGCTCTGCCGTAAGATTGCACTGTAAAGCCACCTTGAATATTGAGAATGGCACTATATAAATATCAAAGTCTTTCTAGCAAGTCAGTCCACTGTCGGTCATCTTCCGAATGCTCTCGGGACGCTATTTCCAGTCGTACCAGTGCAGCTCCTATCTACTTGAATGGAGAAAGACCGAAATCTCCAAAACGGTCGGTCAAGATTACGATCAAAGAACATATTTAAAATCAGTAATAAAATCTGACAATACTGGAATCATAAATTATGATTCTTCACCTCAAATTACTCTAAAAATGAAATTTTCCCGGCTTGTATAGCTAATGCGCATGCGCTTTCTAAAGTTGATTGACAGGCGATGTCTATATCTAAAAGGTGATTGGCTCTTTTAACTGTAAGGCGGGACTTCCTTTCTACATCCATTGACCGTTGGGCGCTAAAGCTTCTTGGTTGAGCGTTCCAATTTCATTTAATTTCATTCATTTGAATAGAAGTGACCGTCTCTGCTAAATATTCTCTGACAAATATTATTAATATATAATAACAACATGTTATGTAACAACAACAATAACTAATTATGTCACTAATGATGTCACCTTTTTTATTGTGTCATTTAAAATAACATTGAATATAAAATACAGTTCATAAAAACTAAATTTAAACAGGATAAATGATCCTCCAATATGTTTAAATGCAGTGTTGGGTAAGTTATTTTAAATTCACTATTGTTTTGTATAGAATTATTATATACTGATACTGTAATACTGTATTGAGTCCAGTGTTGGGTATAATGTATTACTAAGTAATTCATTATTGTAATTAAATTACTTTTTCATTGGAAAAATTAAAGTAATGGATTACTCTTAATAAAATGATTTCTTCTGATGTAATTGTATTAAATACTGTATAGACTGTAGAACAATTCTATATAAAACAATAGTGCATTTAAAATCTAAATTTAGTGTCTAATGTTAAATACCCGCATACACACTCACACACACTCACACACACACACTCACACACACTCACTCACACACACACACACACTCACACACTCACACACACACACACACACACACACACACACACACTCACACACACACACACACACTCACACTCTCACACACACTCACACACACACACTCACACACACACACACTCACACACACACACACACACAGTCACACACACACACTCACACACACTCACTCACACACACACACACACATATATATATTATATATAAACAGTGTTGGGTGTAATGCATTACTAAGTAATTAATTACTAAAATTAAATTACTTTTTCATTGAAAAAGTAAACTAAGGGATTAATTTTTAAGTAATTTAATTACAGTTACTTCTGATGTAATTGTGTTAAATACTTTATAGACTCAATCAGTGTTAGGTAAGTTACTCTAAAACAGTAATTACTAACCACTAATTACATCGTCTACAGTGTAATTAGATTACTGTACTAATTACTCTGTCTGAAAAGTAATTGCATTACTTATTACTAATTACTTTCTAAAACACTTATCAACCTCGACCAGATGAAAAATACAAGCATAGACATGAAACTGTTCTTTTAATTCTTTCAAATAAATCATATATTTATATAATTATTATATCTATATATTAATCATATAACAAATAAATTATTCATGAAATGGCCAAAGAATTTAAAGGGGCAGCGTTAAATTAGAAAACATATTTTAACATTAGACATTAAATTTAGATTTTAAATGCACAATCGTTTTATATAGAATTGTTCTAGAGTCTATACAGTATTTAATACAATTACATCAGAAGTAACTGTAATCAAATTACTGAAAATTAAGAGTAATCCCTTACTTTACTTTTTCCAATGAAAAAGTAATTTAATTACAGTAAGTAATTACTTAGTAATGCATTACACCCAACACTGTGCAAAACACATTTTGGAGTTTAGTGCACTTCATCGAGCATAAACAGATGACACTAAGGAAGGACTCGCTGTGCAGCTGGATCCTGGACTTCCTGTCAAGCAGACGCCAGGTGGTTAGAATGGGCAGCAACATCTCCTCATCACTGACCCTCAACACTGGAGCCCCACAGGGCTGTGTTCTCAGCCCACTCCTGTATTCTCTGTACACACATGACTGTGTGGCAACACACAGCTCCAATGCCATCATTAAGTTTGTTGATGATACGACGGTGGTAGGTCTGATCACTGACAATGATGAAACAGCCCACAGAGAGGAGGTGCACACTCTGACACACTGGTGTCAGGAGCACAACCTCTCCCTCAACGTCAGCAAGACTAAGGAGCTTGTGGTGGACTTCAGGAGAAGAGATAGAGAACACAGTCCCATCACCATCAATGGAGCACCAGTGGAGAGAGTTCCTCGGTGTCCACATCACTGAGGAACTCACATGGTCCGTCCACACTGAAGTCGTCGTGAAGAAGGCTCATCAGCGCCTCTTCTTCCTGAGACAGCTGAGGAAGTTTGGAATGAACCGCCACATCCTCACACGGTTCTACACCTGCACTGTGGAGAGCATCCTGACTGGCTGTATCTCCGCCTGGTACGGCAATAGCACTGCCCACAACCGCAAAGCACTGCAAAGGGTGGTGCGAACTGCCAAACACATCATCGGAGGTGAGCTTCCCTCCCTCCAGGACATATATACCAGGCGGTGTATGAAAAAAAGCTCTGAGGATCATCAGAGACTCCAGCCACCCGAGCCATGGGCTGTTCTCACTGCTACCATCAGGCAGGCGGTATCGCAGCATCAGGACCCGCACCAGCCGACTCCATGATAGCTTCTTCCCCCAAGCAATCAGACTTCTGAACTCTTGATCTCCCACGATCAAATACATCAGCACTGCACTTTATTACTCTTACTCTTATATCTCACACCGGACTGTAATAAATTATATTATTATTATATTATATTCTCTCTTAACAACTGACTATCAACCGACAGCCTGAATGTCAATACAGTACAATACTGTACATTCTATATATACTACTATATATACTTTTTTTTAAATGTATTTTTATTGAATAATTTGTATCTATATTGTGTGTATTGTATACTGTACAGTGTATGTTATTATTTGTATATTGTTGTGTGTAATTATGTGTATATTAGACTTTAAATTGTGTTGTGTTAATTTGATGTTATTGTAAATTGGTATATGTCTCATCACTGTCACGACTGCTATGTTGATCGGAACTGCACCCAAGAATTTCACACACTATTGCACTTATAGCTGTGTGACAATAAAAGTGATTTTATTTTATTTGATTTTAAACAAATGACACTAAGGAAGGACTACCTGTAATTACACCTCCAGGCCTCTTGGGGTCGCTCTCTTTTAGCTCCGCATGCGCAGATCACAGCAGTCGATCAGCTGACCGTGAGTGTGAAGCCTTTGGAAACACTCAAGTGACATTATGAATATCACATCATACATCCTTTAGAAATTATTTACTTGAAACTACCAAATAATCGTCTCGTCATCTCGTTTACACTGATATCAGGTAAGATCCGCTGGAGAAACATTATTTTAAATGTCAGTTTGTGTGATCGTGCTGTAACCTCTGCAGCTTTAACTGTGTTTGCTTGTGTGGATTAGGAGAGCTGCGGTGTTTTTATTGTATTAGTGCGCTTTATTGTTAATTAATTATGTATTTTCAGATTGTCATTTGATATGGATCATTTCAAATATGCTATAGTGTTGATATGGTTGTATTTGTCTGGTTAATGTGTATCAAATACTGTGTGTTTATGTTTTTTTTTTTTTTTTTTTGGCGGCAGACTTGATTTATAAGTGACTTTGTTTACTGATAATTTGATTTTGATATTCAGATTAGTTCAGATCAGACTGACAGACTGATGTGCCTCTGCTTTAAACTCGTGACTGTCAAGTGTCACATTTTGAGGAAATGACCAAATCAAAATAAACTGCCCAAGACTTAATGAATTATGAAGGATTTCGCTCTTCATTTGATACAAATCTAGCCTAATGCACATTGACCTGCTGTGTTCTGCAATTAAAACCACTTTTCTTTCTGTTAGTTGACAAATAACTTGGAGATGGACTCCAATTTGAGCTTTAAATTTATGTTAATGTCAAAGGGGAAGTGTAAATAGTAGGTAAGGGGTTGGTTGCTTGCAATTATACATAATTGACTGTCATTACTATAGTAAATGCATGTAAATATGTGTAACAAGGACACTTTAAAATAAAGTGTTACCTGAGGTTTCTTACCAGATGTTTGTTGGCATTTCTCCCAAAGACAAATTTCACTGAGATTGGTGTCATTTTGTTTTGTCACATGACTCTGTCAGTCGAAACCCTTTTATGACAGCCCAGAGTGTCCTGAACTGAGATCAGTCAGTTTAAATGAAAGTCCACACATGAGGACGTTGGGTCGCACAATGTTATTATAGTTTTACATTGAAGATAGCATGCCACACTGCATGTCAGTTAACCAGTTATAGGTTAGTTTTGAATTTAAGGATTCAGTATCAAGACAGCCTTAACATGTTTGTGTACCATGATATATTTGTTATATATATATTTCGATTAATATTTTAGTGCCTGTCAATCTCTTTCTGTCTTTAGACGCTACATTCCCGCTCTCCAGCAGCCATGACGGAGTTCTGGTTGATTTCTGCTCCAGGAGAGAAGACCTGCCAGCAGACATGGGACAAACTAATGACAGCTACCACTCGCACCAACAACCTCTCCACCAACAACAAGTTCAACATTCCTGATCTCAAGGTCACATTCTCTTCCTCTTTCTCTTTTTATAGTCTCTCAGCTCACTCAGAGATGGACCACGTGGAGAAAAATGAGAGGAGAAATCGTATTGCTCAATATGGCGACTTTGGGAAAGGAAGTCCCATCTTCCGGTTAAAAGAGCCAATCGTCTTACTGGTAGTCAGTGCTTCGTCTAATCGGTCTACACACAAGCACATTAGCTGGACCAACCAGAATTTAGATTATAGATCAAAAGCCACCAGCAGCAGCTGGGGGTCAGTCGGGGCTAACAGAGCAGACGTGACAACAATGACGGTGATCCGTGAAATTTCATGATTTATGGGGCCTGCGTAGCTCAGCGGTGTAAAGACGCTGACTATCACTCCTGGAGTCGCGAGTTCGAAACCAGGGTGTGCTGAGTGACTCCAGCCAGGTCTCCTAAGCAACCAAATTGGCCCGGTTGCTAGGGAGGGTAGAGTCACATGGTTAACGTCCTCGTGGTCGCTATAATGTGGTTGTCGCTCTCGGTGGGGTGCGTGGGGAGTTGTGCGTGGATGCTTCAGAGAATAGCGTGAAGCCTCCACACGCGCTACGTCTCCATGGTCACGCGCTCAACAAGCCACATGATAAGATGCGCGGATTGACGGTCTCAGACGCGGAAGCAACTGAGATTCGTCCTCCGCCACCCAGATTGAGGCGAGTCACTACGCCACCACGAGGACTTGGAGCACATTGGGAATTGGGCATTCCAAATTGGGGAGAAAAAAAGAATATATATATAATGATTTATGAGTTTGTCCTGATCCACTGATCCTGGATCAGTGGACCTAAAGAAGCCCAAATCTCCAATAATCTTTTAGAAATGGGGTGTTTCAACCCCTCAGTAAAATGTTTTGGGCAGTTCCTGCTCTGTTTGTGTGAAGTGCTCATTAAACGGAGCTCTTTTCCCATAAGTGGCGGAGCGTTGCATTTGTTTGTAAACAGTAACTTCATCTATGAAGGCAAATTTATGACACCACCCGACTATGCTCCCCTATCTCAAGAAGAATTTCTGTTCACGGTGAATCTTCACTTTCTGTGACCCAGTTCTGTCCCAGTCACTCGGGGTCATATGACCTCGCTGCCCTGTGTCATCTGGACCGGCCGCTTTCCACCCGGCTGGTTGAGAACAGAGGCGGCGGCGCCACACTAAAGCAGCGGCAGCCCCTGATGTCTGTACTGACTGATGCTGATCAAACACAGTCTGGCTGCGTTTGTATTGCTTCATTATACTCACGATGGTCAAAATGTCTCTTTTTCTGTTCCCTACACGCTGCAGGTTGGAACACTAGATGTGTTAGTGGGACTCTCCGATGAGCTCGCCAAACTGGACTCTTTTGTTGAGAGGTAAAGTTGTGATCGTTTTAATACACTCAGCTGTCTCTAAATGCATAAAAACCCACCAGAAAAAACAAACACCCTAATTCCAAGCTAGATTTTCTCATTTTAATGCAAAACTTGCCACCACGATGCTAGAGTGTTATGACTAGTTACCAGGGTATTGCTTTGTAGTTGTTAGGGCTGGGTATTGATTAGGAATGGCACCGATATGATACCTGGATCGGTATCGGGTCCGATACTGACAGTCCGACAAGCCCGATCCAAATCCGATACTGCAAGTTGGTCATTGACGTTACTGTCAAGCTCAAATAATGACATAAATCACCATTAAAGTAGTCCATATAACTCATGCATTTTAATCAGGCTCTTACAGTCATCCAAAAGCTTTGTGAATTGCAAAAGTCTGTGTTTAATAATAAATATACAGTCAGCATGCACAGCTAAGTGGTCTCTGGCACCATGCTTTACTGAACGAACGCCGCTCTGCCAACACACACACATAAACACACGCAGAGGCTCGTGATGCGCTGCTCAGTGCAATATGTGGTCACTCCAAACAAACTCCATCTCAGATATAGATGATCAATAGTTCGGTCCACCTATAACATGCATTGAACAAGCATTTTACCAGACGCTGAATGAGAAGCGTATTACACTACTGTGAATTAGCCTATGAACAAACACTCAAACACAGACTTCATGGAGTGCTCAGCACCGGACTTTCAAAATAAAAGCCCTGTAAAATTGCTATTATTATTATTAGAAATTACAATAAAAACAAATTGGGTTCCAAAAATTACTGTGTGATTAAAAAGTGGATTGATATACTAATAAAATAAATAAATAAACGAGAGAGAGAGAGAGAGAGAGAGAGAGAGAGAGACTATTGTTTGTACAGATGAACGTGGTACCTTCAGGCATTTGGAAATTGCTCCCAAGGATGAGCCAGACTTGTGAAGGTCCACAAATCTGTTTCTGAGGTCTTGGCTGATTTCATTTGATCTTTTGGGGGGAAAAAAATAAATAAATAAAAATGAGTAAAATGCACAAAAATTATATCTATTCTCTGATTTTCTTATGTATGCATTTAAGCAACATTATATGTTACGTATGCATATTAGGCAACATATAAACAAGAGTTAGGTCGGAGGTACTCTCAAAAGTAATCCAAAAATAATCAGATTAGATTACCTAAAAATATAATCCAAGAAATTACGTTACTGATTGCAATTTTAGTCATGTAGTTTGTAATCACGGATTGCAAAAATGAAGTAATCTACCCAGCACTACCAAGACGGGCATTGTTCCAGAATTACGAAGTGTATTTTACCATTTATACTCGCACATTACAGCAACTATGCGAGCGCTCTCAGAGCACCCACACACTTCTGCCTGTCAGTCGGGCCATTTTATCATCCGGCAGGGGAAATAGATCGCTTAGAAAAGTAACAGCACACCTCTCCTCAACAAGCTGCATTTTTTGAGGAATCATTCATGCCTGTAACACAAATAGTGATGCCTGGGTTATTAATAAATGAATCAAACAGCCTAGATGAATCATGCACATTATTTGATTAATGGTGATAATTCTGTCAATGCTTAACTGTGTCTCTTTACTCTTATGTGGAATCGCATATAGAGGTGATGTTACATCGCCTCCACTTAAAATGAGTTATTAGCAGTTTGGTGACGCACTAGCATCTTTCTACAATCATGTATAAATCTTATGCCTCATCTGTGGATGTCTGTTTTTACTCCAAAGTCAAACATGTTCCTGCAGTCACTCGGTTTCAGCTCTGTTGAATCTGGAGCTTTAATTAGAATGTGCAAAAGCGTGCTGCATGATACTTATCCTAACAGAAGGTTTTTACATTCATTCTTGGGCTGCCAAAGCTAACGTGTTAATTAAATATGTTTATTGCAGTTCAGGCCTCGATATACTTCCATAGAAGTTCTTCTCCGTTCAGGGGTAAAAACAAGTTCTAAACAGCCGAGCAACGGTATACTGTTTCCAATGATGATAGAGGCATATCTTACTTTAGACAGATGTGTGAATGGCTATTGCTGCAGATGGCACATGAGTGAATGGGCACTTGAGAGTATTTGAGAAGATTTGATTCCTTTAGTAGACTTAAAATGGAAAATGTCTTTAAGCGAACGATTGTACAGATGTAGTAGGTACATTTGCATCAGCTCGCTAATAAATCTACACGCTGATGTGTTCGTGTTGACTGATTTTGACTCGCTGAACAATGTAAACAAAATTAGCCATCGGCCTCAAGGTAGGTGGAGCTCCAGGTCACACATACCGATGGCGTATAAGAAGATGTTGAGCAGCCGATAAGAATTGTTCCTAAAAGTTCGCCCCAGCGGGCTGTTTTGAACCACCGAAACAAACGCAAAAACACTTTCTTTTTGGACAGATTTTGTAGGAAGTATATAGAGGCCTTTAGTCGTCATTTATTCACCTTCATGTCATTTCAACCCAGTATTTTCTTCAGTATTTGCTTCTCTTTTTCCATACATGGAAAGTTGATGATGATTTACACCGTCGAGCTACAAAAACTTTTGGGTTAACTGTTCCTTTAAGTGTCTTAAAAATCATATCACGTCTTAGATGCAGCTAGGTTTCTTGGACGTCGTGTTTGATGTTTGGATGAATTTCTTGTCTTGGATAGTCTTTGCCAGTTTTCAGAGGGTTGTCTCAGTACAGTGTGATGTCTTTGATGCTCTTCACAGTGTGGTGAAGAAGGTTGCTCAGTACATGGCAGATGTGTTGGAGGACAGCAGAGACAAAGTCCAGGAGAACTTGCTCGCTAATGGAGGTACCAGATACAGAATCACTGGCATCTACGACAGGACACGAGATGGTACACTGTTGCTGGTTTTGGTAACCTTTATTTTTACTGCGTTTCAGTTGATCTGGTCACCTACGTCACACGGTTCCAGTGGGATATGGCCAAATACCCCATCAAACAATCATTGAAGAACATTTCTGAGATCATATCAAAGGCAAGTCATCTGATCTAGTCATCATTTCTATGTGAATTACACAACTATAATCTGCAATCGACCCTTCGTTAAGTTCCGCCCTTCTTAGTTACTGTCGCTGGATGAGACGAGCAATTGCTTGTCTGACTGGATAGATTGGTCAGTTAGTGAAAGCTCAGTTACGAACTAAAATTAGGATGAAACAAGGGCCCATTTGATGATATTCACTATAGATCTCAACCTTTGTAATGACGCACTCTTTAGGAAACTTAACGGCCGAATAAAAGCGTGGTAAAACCAATGCAATATTCACAATGTTGCTTAATTTTATTATATAATAAGCAAAATCATTATGAATACATCATGTATATCCATATCTCACCCAGCTCTAATTAACAGCAGAATTCTTCTGTTGATAAGCTGTTTCTGATCGGGTTATTGGGGCTTCTGGTTTTTAGTGACGTCTATAAAACTGTGTGTCCTGTTGTCTACCTCTGCTGGTCAACAGCAAGTATCACAGATTGATAATGACCTGAAGGCTCGAGCATCAGCTTACAACAACCTGAAGGGAAACTTGCAAAATCTGGAGAGGAAGAATGCGTAAGTAACTTTTATTTTGCGGGCTTTTATGTGATAACATATTTGGGTTTTACTTTACCGTGCATTCGGTTACCTTTGTTTGCTAGGATGTTGTTGATATTAATTGAATGTTTTGATGCTTTGTATTCGTACATTAGTACAGTTGTAAGGCTGATGCATGTAGGTAGAAGCGCAAAACTTCCAGATTTAAAGAATTGGTTCATGCAAAATTTTATTTCAGTCATTTTTAATGCTGTTATTTTGTTGTGGAACACATTTTGATGAATATTTTGCATTAAAAACAGCAGTCCAACAGTTCAAGCTCTAGAAATTACCTTTAAAGTATCATAACAGTTGTTCATATGATTTACGTGCTATATTTCAAGTCATCTGAAGTCATACGATAGCTTTGTGTGAGGAACAGACTGAAATTTTAGTTGTTATTCACTGAAAATCCTAAAATCTCTGAAAGCTCATTCATGTTTGGGTTTAAATTAAATAAATGACATGTTTGACATCTTGACACTGTTGGGTTCTTGTTGGGGTGTGTGTGTGTGTGTAGTAACCAAATAACTTATGTGCCAGTTCGAAAGTGCAAGAGAATTATATTTTAAAGCTGCAGCAAGAATGTAATATGGAGAAAATGCAAGTAAAAGACAGATGCACTGATAAGTACTTCAGATGCTGCTATCTCTGAGGCCAGATTTGACTTACTTTACCTAACCTGAGAATAATAAAAATAAGGTAAAAGGTGTTAGGTTACGCACTGCATAACATCAGTGAATAACAGTTTAAATTTCTGTCTGTTCCTCACATGAAGTTAGCGTATGACTTCAGAAGACTTAGAATATGGTGCAGGAGTCATATGGACCACTTTTATGGTGCTATTTTGTCTTTTTAGCAGAGATGTGGTCACTATGAACTGTCAGTGTATGCAAAAGATGTGTGTGGAAATGCTTCAAAAATAGTGACACTTTTTTAGTTTCCATGGGCACGGCCAGGAGCGTGTAATAAGTTTAGGATTACAAAATTAATGTCCCCGTATCCACAAGTCAGGCATATGTGGTACCGTTTGAAAGCTTAGAATCTGAACTTTTCACAGAACTCCATCACTTTTGCATTTATGTTACATATAATAACAAAATTACCTAAAAGCCTTCATGTCGCAAATGAGCTCCAGCTTCTGGTAATGATGTAGAAATATAAATATGAATGAGAAAGTGTTTCATATAGCACATAAATAGGCATGTCATATATCAAATGAAAGCTCTCAACAGCTTTTGTTGTCATAGCACCACAGTTTGAATCTTTATTAAAATGAAACACGGGGGGCCTGGGTAGCTCAGTGGTAAAATACGCTGGCTACCACCCCTGGAGTTCACTAGTTCGCTAGTTCGAATCCCAGGGCGTGCTGAGTGTCTCCAGCCAGGTCTCCCAAGCAACCAAATTGGCCTGGTTGCTAGGGAGGGTAGAGTCACATGGGGTAACCTGCTCGTGATCGCTATAATGTGGTTCGTTCTCGGTGGGGCGCGTGGTGAGTTGAGCGTGGATGCCGCAGTGGATGGCGTGAAGCTTCCACACATGCTATGTCTCCATGGCAACCACTCAACGAGCCACGTGATAAGATGCGCGGGTTGACGATCTCAGACGCGGAGGCAACTGGAATTCATCCTCCGCCACCCGGACTGAGGCAAATCACTACGTGACCACGAGGACTTTCCAAATTGGGAGAAAAAGGAAAAAAATAAATAAATAAAAATAAAAATAAAACACGAAGTGAAATATGATCCCAACGTCTCATGTCTGCCCTTTCTACTGCTCCTGAAAGCCCCAAATAGCCATAAACTCTATCTCAACTCTTACCTTAATAAATGAGTCATTGTGTACTTGTCTGTGTGCTTGTTTGGGTAAATAATCCAATGTTATGTCTCAGAAGTTCAGAACAAAATGTGCAGTCCAGTATAAAATGCATGGTAAACAAATCATCTGCAAAATATTTTCTGAAGAAATGTTATCTCAGCTTTCCAACGACACCAAGATTGAGCTTCTAGACAACTCCGAAGCCGAGATATTCGATGAAACGGTGAGGAAGGTCTATGCGCTGTAAATACACTTGTGATGTCTATGGACACGCGCATGTGTGAGTACTCAGCTGCGTTGGTGCTCCCCCTACATTTCAGATCTGTATATTGTGAGGGAAGGTGATAGAGGAAAGATTATTTTTCCTAGTAATTGCTGTCATATAGTGGAATAAAATAAGACGTTTGCAGGGAGATAGAGCAGACAGAACAAGAATTGCATGCTCGCAAACTTTGGGAAAAAAAGACCAATTTTATGCAATTAGTCCACTGTTTGTGTTTAAGGTGAGCTTTTAAATTTGGGTGTGAAAATTGCGGGCATCAGCCAAAAAAAGGGACTGCAGTTATTTACATGTTGAATTTGTGTGTTAACACCAACGTTGTCTCATCAGAGGGAGTCTGCTCACCAGGAGTCTGGCTGATATTGTCAAGAAAGATGACTTTGTGCTGGATTCTGAGTATCTCATTACTATGCTGGTGGTGGTACCAAAGTAAGTGACACATTCCAACATAAAACGAAGTGCTGTGAACACACTTTAGATTGTCTTGTTGAATTTTCTTGACGGTATGTTTTCTAACCCTACAGGACGAATTACGCCGACTGGCAGCGCACTTACGAAACTCTCGCTGAAATGGTGGTGCCACGATCCACTAAGTAAGAGACTCGCAACATGCTATGCTGCCTTCTAAGATACCGTCTTTTGGCCAAATTCTTTGGCAGCATTGCATGTGTCTTTTGTGGAGAAAAATCAGTCGAAGCAAGAGAGATTATTAATAAAATCATTTGGAACTGAGAAATATAGATACAGATAGTCCAGTCTGTTTTACCCCATATTTGTGTGCTATGTACCACTATATTTTATAGACTATCACGTCATTAGATTAGAAACATGCCAACGTCAAACTCAAATCAAGCGCGTTGCAAGGACACATGAAGTTTCTGCCTATGTAGAGCATTTCAAATCAGTCCATTTTAGTTTTTTGATTTTTAGAGTGAAGATAATCTCTTTGAATGAAGGCATTTTGGGAAACCTGACTTGCAAAAGGTTGTTTGGAATTGGATTTGATTTGACTAAAAGGCGTAAACAGCTGATATTCAAGGTCTCTGATCGGCGTCTGGTTGTACAGGATGTTGCTAGACAAATTAGTGGCACGCTGTTTGCTAAGGAATCCAATTAACAAAGGCAGGAGAACAAATGGACATCAAAATTCTCCACTGAAAGTATAGCTGCGATGAGCTTTGTGAAATCTGAAAGACACGCGGCGTAAATCTCATGAAAACATCCTGAACAGTCACATTTCACCCCCAAATCATAAAGAAATAAAGCATATTTTTAGGAGCATTATGAGTTTTAACTTTGTGACTGTTTTAATGACAATTAAGCACATTTTCGTCGTATTCTCATTACTGGTGTGCATCCAGATGTTGGTGTTTTGTATTCAGAACCATCAGATTGAGGACCATTGAGACATGGCCTTTTTAACCGTTTGACCGTTACAGCGCCATCTATTGTCTGATCTCCACAAAATTTTGCACGCTTTTTCAGAATCACATGTGGCATGCGTGTACAAAATCTGATGGAAATCGGATTTGTCGATTTGGAGTTATAGGCTTTTAGGTCAGCTAGGCCATGCCCATATTTTACATTACCCTGTTATAGCCATGCCAAATAACACATTTTTTTTTTGGACAATTATTAATCTAGACTTTCCACAGATTCCTCCTCTATAGGTGTCGAATGAAAAAAATCTAGGACTAGTTTGCAAAAGTAGTTTTTTTAAAATAATCTAAAATATTTAACGAACGATTTGATTGACACCAATGGTCCTTGAATGAAGAGATCTATCATGTGATATGAATAACATGTGTCTGTGTGAAACACCACGGTATATACAACCATTTACACAGATGTAAACACAATAGCGCCTCTCAGTGCACATTTTTTTTTTACATATTTTGCACAGACCTCTTGGGCCAAGAGACAAATAGGCCACCATGTTTTGTTCTGATCGGCCTACTTAACCATGTCTAATAGCTTCTGAAAGTTGATTGGTCGATGGCGGCCTTGTTTTTCAAGATATGCGACTATCTTACAGATCTTGATGGGACCTTGGACAAAGACACTGCTTGCAAAATGTCAAGTGGATCAGACCAATGGTTCCAAAGTTAGAGCTATTTTTATGTTTGTAATTGTTATAGTGCCACCAAGTGGCCGAGGCATGCAATTTTTTTCATGTGTCCTCAGATTGACCCCGTACATAAGTGTCCCAAATTTCCGTTCCTTTCAAGAGTTATAACCGCTGGGTCTGGGTAGCTCAGCGAGTATTGACGCTGACTACCACCCCTGGAGTTCAAATCCAGGGTGTGCCGAGTGACTCCAGCCAGGTCTCCTAAGCAACCAAATTGGCCCGGTTGCTAGGGAGGGTAGAGTCACATGGGGTAACCTCCTCGTGGTCACAATAATGTGATTCTCGCTCTCGGTGGAGCGTGTGGTGAGTTGTGCGTGGATGCCGCGGAGAATAGTGTGAAGCCTTCACACGTGCTCTGTCTCCAAGGTAATGCGTTCAACAAGCCACGTGATAAGATGCACAGATTGCGGTCTCAAATGCGGAGGCAACTGAGATTCGTCCTCCGCCACCCGGATTGAGGCAAGTCACTACGCCACCACAAGGACTTAGAGCACATTGGGAATTGGGCATTCCAAATTGGGAAGAAAAGAACCGTTTATGTCGCCGTTATATAACCGTTTATGTAAAAGAGGCCACGCCCACTTGGTACGTTTTGGCGTACCGTTGCTACAATGAATCAAAAGTTCAAACTTTTTTTGATCATTATTGATATTTAGACTCTAGAGAATAGTTCTGCACTGGTTTGGCTCCGATTGAGTGAACGGCCTAGGACTAATCTGAATAAGTAGGTTTTGCAAAAAATCCAACATGGCGGGAAAAATATCATGACGGAAATGAAATCAGAGTATATGCTTTGTTCGTCTTGAGCCAAGGATTCCGTTGATATAAGGACATACGGTTCAGGAGTTGTGGCACAAAATGCATTTGCCTTTGTAATAGTGCCCCTCATTGTCCAATCGGGGTGAGTCCATGCACATTTTTAGCCAGTCACAGTACTACCATTCCCCAAAGTTACAAGTCCCTAGACCTTACAGTTTGGCCTGCACGATCAGTTTTAGCCGAGAAAAATATTAATAATAAAAATCCTGACAATTCAGCCCTTCATGCTTGAAACCTTATTAATATTTGACTAAAAAGTAAATACATTTTTTTGCATTACAGAAATGTGATTTAGATGCCATGACAGTATCACAGTGCACAAAAATCTTAATGGTCCTAAAATAGGCTTCATTTTCTTATCTTATGTAATTCTATTGATTTTGTGGTCAAATGTGATTCTGACATGTTGCTAGCTTCTAACCACACACCTCTTTCTCCCATCAGTCTGCTGTTTGAGGATCAGGACAGCGGTCTGTTTTCCGTCACACTCTTCAGAAAGGCCATCGATGACTTCAGACACAAGGCCAGAGAGAACAAGTAAACAACTCCACTGTGATGTCATAGATCACACCTTTGATTTGTGTGTCTTAGACGTTTGGGAGAAGATCCAGTATTGGATTTCACATCATAGTCCACTCTGTGTCCACCTCACAGGTTCACAGTGAGAGACTTTCAGTACAATGAGGAGGAAATGAAAGCAGATAAGGAGGAGATGACACGACTCTCTACTGACAAGAAAAAGCAGTTTGTATGTATCTGCTCGACTGGATTGTAGCATGTGACTACATCAATGTTGGGTATTTGTAATTAAATGCAGGTTTTCTGCAGGGGCCACTTGTCCGATGGCTTAAAGTGAACTTCAGCGAGGCGTTCATTGCTTGGATCCACATTAAAGCTCTGAGGGTCTTTGTGGAGTCTGTGTTAAGGTAGCAACACACACAACACCTATTTTGTTTCTTAAAATGAAGGTTCCAGTGAGGCACTTACAATAGAAGTCAATGGGATCCATTTTTGGAGGGTTTAAATGCAGAAATGTGAAGCTTATAATGCTATAAAAGCACTTACATTAATTCTACTGTTAAAACTTGTGTATTATTTGAGCTGTAAAATAGATCAAATCATCATCATTATTAATGTGGTTTAGGGTGTACGATGTTTCGTTGTCATGGCAACGAAGTTGAATTGTATATGTTGGCTCTAACTTTCCACAGATGTTGTTAGTAAGTGATTTTATGACAGTAAAATGTCGAATCTTTGACGCCTGCGCTAAAAAAAACTAGATGCAGCACAACAAATGAAACAGAACGCAGGTTTCTCATGATGCGTTTATAAAAAGTCAGTTCTTTTTAACTTGTCACAATGTCTAAAAAATGCTGCAGTCCTGTGTGAGATGCTGAAAAAACACTGAGACATGGTGCAACGATCAAAGGCATCCATCCAGTGTGTGTTTACATGGGAAAAACAATTTAAAAACGGTGCAGATGCACACAAAAACAGGTTTTGTGTGAACAGCCCCTAATTCGTCTGTTTGCGTGTCTGAGTGCGAGCGCGTGCGCAAAACAAGTAACGTTAAAATGAAAAAATAATATAATAAATATTTACTAAATGTAGCCTATTGTCATATTTAATATGCATGTAAAAATATTTATAATAATAAAGATAATAATAATAATAATAATTGATTACAGACCTTATACTTAAAATAAATAAATAAATAAATAAATAAAAATAAAAACTGAGCCAAACCCATTTTGTCGGGTCCGGTCAGGCTCAGGTCGGGTAGCAGACCTCTACACTTCAGATTAATAATAAAAAATGTATAATAAAAAAATGTATATATTTAATGACCCCTTTAAAGTATTGTATGATGAGTCATGCTTAGTACCTGCAGATATAGTTTGCACTTAATTATTGGATGTGAAAGAGATTTTCTTTAGCTAAATACACAATGTTTTATTGTTAATAAACAGATATGGATTGCCTGTGAACTTCCAAGCGATGCTGCTACAGCCCAACAAGAAGAATATGAAGAAACTGAGGGAAGTTCTATACGATCTTTACAAGCATCTGGACAGCAGCGCAGCTGCCATTATCGACGTAAGTCTCCGGTTGGCTCTGGGCTTTTTTAAACCAAAGTTTGTAATGTTGTAATTCATCTCAGAGCTCATTGGTTTGGTGTAATACTTTAAAACTCTTTATGGAAGAATGTTTTGAAATGCCTAAGGAGAAAATGAATACTTCTGGAGTAAGCTGTCGTTGTGTTTTTCCTGTTTCAGCAATCTGCCATGGATATTCCTGGCTTGAACCTTAGCCAGCAGGAGTATTATCCCTACGTGTATTACAAAATCGACTGCAGCCTGCTCGACTTCAAATAGAAGAGCCATTCTCAATCGCCCACCCTCCTATTGTTCTGTCTTTGTGAATAAATCTTAAAATTAAATTGAACATTGCTGCACTCTTTCTCTAGTTCTGGTCACCCCCTCATGCATGCTCATTCATATGCAAAATCAATGAAGGCCGGAGAGTGTCTATATCTGCTGTCCCTAGTATTTTGTTTACATTTTTTTAAGGATGTTATTGTGTTATCATATGTGCAAGTGAACTAAACAATGCATTTTAAGTCATTCCACTCTTGTTTTGTGAAGTACTGTAGTAGTTACATCTGATGTTAGTGATTATTATTGTGTGGACAACTGTGTTTTTAACTTTTATTCTTTAGAACGCATCAGTGGTCCATTTAAACAAACAAAATGAGAGGAAAAAAGGTGTTACAAAGATGCAATATATACTGTATGTGATGTTATGTATATTTGGTGTTAAAAGAGTTATATGTGCAGAATTATTGTATGTCATGGAACCAAAATATAAATTAATATGAGTATATAAAACTGTCTAGCATTGTTTTTTGTTCTTCTTTGAATGTTTATTAGGCGAGAAATGGTTCTTATTTGGAACCGGTTTTAAGAATACCGGAACCGCATCATTTTCATGACTTTCGGTTCTGTTAATCGTTTTTGAACGTGCATTTTTCCACCAATGCAGACTGAACACCGTATTAAAATACTCTTTTCTACCATGCTAATCAGTGGCAGCACTGCCCCGCAACTGAATCTACATTGTGAAACACACAGTACGACCAGTGTAGACTGATTCACGAACTAATGACTCTTATGAGCCGATTCTTTTGAATCTACATTGTGAAACACACAGCATGACCAATGAAGTCCGATTCCCGAACGAATTATTCTTATGAGACGATTCTTTTGAATCTATATTGTGAAACACGCAGCGCATCCATCGTAGACCGATTCCCAAACGACTCTTATGAGCCGATTCTTTTTGAATCTACAGTGTGATCAGTGTAGTCTGATTCCCAAACTAATGACCCTTATGAGCCGATTCTTTTGAATCTACAGCGCATCCAGTGTAGTCCGATTCCCGAACGAATGACTCTTATGAGCTGGTTCTTTTGAATCTACATTGTGAAACACAGCGCATCCAGTGTAGTCCGATTCCCGAACAAATTAATCTTATGAACTGTTTCTTTTTTAATCTACAGAGCGAAACATACAGTGCATCAAGGGTAAACCAATTCCTGAATAAATTACTCTTGTGAACCGAATCTTTTGAATTTACATTGTGAAACACAGCGCATCCAGTGTAGACCGATTCCCGAACAAATTAATCTTATGAACCGGTTCTTTTGAATCTACACTGTGAAACACAGCACATCCAGTGTAGTCCGATTCCCAAACGAATGACTCTTACGAGCCGGTTCTTTTGAATCTACATTGTGAAACACAGCGCATCCAGTGTAGTCCGATTCCCGAACAAATTAATCTTATGAACCGGTTCTTTTGAATCTACACTGTGAAACACAGTGCATCCAGTGTAGACCGATTCCCGAACAAATTAATCTTATGAACCGGTTCTTTTGAATCTACACTGTGAAACACAGCGCATCCAGTGTAGTCCGATTCCCGAACGAATTAATCTTATGAACCGGTTCTTTTGAATCTACACTGTGAAACACAGCGCATCCAGTGTAGTCCGATTCCCGAACAAATTAATCTTATGAACCGGTTCTTTTGAATCTACATTGTGAAACACAGCGCATCCAGTGTAGTCCGATTCCCGAACGAATGACTCTTATGAACCGGTTCTTTTGAATCTATATTGTGAAACACAGCGCATCCAGTGTAGTCCGATTCCCAAACGAATGACTCTTATGAGCCGGTTCTTTTGAATCTACATTGTGAAACACAGCGCATCCAGTGTAGTCCGATTCCTGAACGAATTAATCTTATGAACCGGTTCTTTTGAATCTACACTGTGAAACACAGTGCATCCAGTGTAGACCAATTCCCGAACTAATTAATCTTATGAACCGGTTCTTTTGAATCTACACTGTGAAACACAGTGCATCCAATGTAGTCCGATTCCCAAACGAATGACTCTTATGAGCCGGTTCTTTTGAATCTACACTGTGAAACACAGCGCATCCAGTGTAGTCCAATTCCCGAATGAATTAATCTTATGAACCGGTTCTTTTGAATCTACATTGTGAAACACAGCGCATCCAGTGTAGTCCGATTCCCGAACAAATTAATCTTATGAACTGGTTCTTTTTTAATCTACAGAGCAAAACATACAGTGCATCAAGGGTAAACCAATTCCTGAATAAATTACTCTTGTGAACCGATTCTTTTGAATCTACATTGTGAAACACAGCGCATCCAGTGTAGTCCGATTCCCGAACGAATGACTCTTATGAACCGGTTCTTTTGAATCTATATTGTGAAACACAGCGCATCCAGTGTAGTCTGATTCCCAAACGAATGACTCTTATGAGCCGGTTCTTTTGAATCTACAGAGCGAAACATACAGTGCATCAAGGGTAAACCAATTCCTGAATAAATTACTCTTGTGAACCGAATCTTTTGAATTTACATTGTGAAACACAGCGCATCCAGTGTAGTCCGATTCCCAAACGAATGACTCTTACGAGCCGGTTCTTTTGAATCTACATTGTGAAACACAGCGCATCCAGTGTAGTCCGATTCCCGAACGAATTAATCTTATGAACCGGTTCTTTTGAATCTACACTGTGAAACACAGTGCATCCAGTGTAGTCCGATTCCCGAACGAATGACTCTTATGAGCCGGTTCTTTTGAATCTACATTGTGAAACACAGCGCATCCAGTGTAGTCCGATTCCAGAACGAATGACTCTTATGAGCCGGTTCTTTTGAATCTACACTGTGAAACACAGTGCATCCAGTGTAGTCCGATTCCCGAACGAATGACTCTTATGAGCCGGTTCTTTTGAATCTACATTGTGAAACACAGCGCATCCAGTGTAGACCGATTCCCGAACGAATTAATCTTATGAACCGGTTCTTTTGAATCTACACTGTGAAACACAGTGCATCCAGTGTAGTCCGATTCCCAAACGAATGACTCTTATGAACCGGTTCTTTTGAATCTACATTGTGAAACACAGCACATCCAGTGTAGTCCGATTCCCGAACAAATGACTCTTATGAGCCGATTCTTTTAAATCTACATTTTGAAACAGCACATCCAGTGTAGTCCGATTCCCGAACGAATTACTCTTATGAACCGGTTCTTTTGAATCTACACTGTGAAACACAGTGCATCCAGTGTAGTCCGATTCCCAAACGAATGACTCTTATGAACCGGTTCTTTTGAATCTACATTGTGAAACACAGCACATCCAGTGTAGTCCGATTCCCGAACAAATGACTCTTATGAGCCGATTCTTTTAAATCTACATTTTGAAACAGCACATCCAGTGTAGTCCGATTCCCGAACGAATTACTCTTATGAGCTGATTCTTTTTGAATCTACAGCGTGATCAGTGTAGTCCGATTCCTGAACGAATTAATCTTATGAACCGGTTCTTTTGAATCTACATTGTGAAACATAGCGCATCCAGTGTAGACCGATTCCCGAACAAATGACTCTTATGAGACGATTCTTTTTGAATCTACAGAGCAAAACATACAGCACATCAAGGGTAAACCAATTCCTGAATAAATGACTCTCATGAGCCGGTTCTTAGTGAATCTGACTACAGTCATAGCTCAAAATGAACCTAATACTCTGTTATGTTGTACACCTCCTAAATCATAACTGGAATCACTAAATCCCCTACGATTTCCATCCCTAATATACAAGACATTGTGTTTAATGTTTATGGCCTGTCAATTTCTAGTAGGCCAATCGCAATTCAGTGTTGCAATAATGTCATCGCAGTCAGTTTCAAGAAGATTTTCTATAAGTAGTCTTAAATCTTAAAGTGTGACGTTTACAAGAAGTAAAAAGCAGACAGCACACCCAATACTGAAAAAAAAAAAGAAGTAGTTTCATTATATTTTGGCAATGCCCAAAGGCAAGTGTTCTCTGGGGAGATATACTATATGGCAATATAAAACAGTACTGTCCAAATGCAAAAAGACTCTGTCTCTGTCCATGGTGCTGAAATGCGCATAAACGCGCGTCCACGATGACGCGCAACATCGCCAAATGAACCCGACACAAATCCTGCGGGAAACATTCCGTGTGTATCTGCTGATCCACGCATCAACATCACACATAGGGATGGAAATGTAGTCACCGACACGCAGGATTCGCTCTTCGAGGATGCGGATGGTGGTGGGCTCGATGGGTTGCGGAGGAAGCCGTTCTGCCACGATCGAACCCCGTTATTACGAGAGTAGAGACACCGAGTCGACGTGGCTCACGAACACGGACACGGAGATCACGCAGCTGCCGGTTGCCGGTAACAGTCACAAACCGAACGGAACCAGCGAGAGCCCGACCGAGAAGGAAAATACAACAGCAACCGCTTCAGGTCAGACAGCTGATAGTATATCTACGTAACGTAGGCTATGTGATATATAGCATTTTAAAACCACGGCAATCCGATTCCCACTATAATGGTAATACCATAGGGCACTGATTGCACCTTACAGTACCATTTAAATACATATGTGGAATAATAATGTGGTAAATATCAAATAGTACCATCTGATACCATTACTGAACCACAGTATTTTTTTGTAAGAGGATAATACGAAAGCCAATATATAGCCTAATATTCCTTAAAACTGGGAACTGTCAAAACATTACTATCAGGGGCGGTCTGGCCATAGAGAGAACTGGGACGTTTCCCGGTGGGCCTGCCGCGCAACGGGGCAAAACGGGCGGCGATAAGATGAAACGGGCCGCCGCGATATGCAGAAAAGGACAGGGACACCTGAAAAAAGCCATTTAGCGCATGTTTTCATGGCAAAACTGTGTATGGATGCAAAAAGTGAAACCAAAGTCTTTTTAGCAAGTCAGTTCACTGTCGGTCATCTTTGGAACGCTCTCGGGACGCTATTTCCAGTCGTGCCAGTGCAGCTCCTATCTACCTGAATGGAGAAAGACCGAAATCTTCAAAGCGGTTGGTCAAGATTAAGATCAAAGAACATATTTAAAATCAGCAATAAAATCTGACAATACTGGAATATACATGGTACTTCTTTACGTCAGATTACGCAAAAAACAAAATTCAATTTTCCCGGCTTTTACATAGAAACTGGCCCAAAAGTTGTTTGGGGTTTGGGGTTGGGGGTGGGTGGGGTGGGGTGGGGGGTGTTGGATTGTCACTGTCCTTTTCTGCATATCGCTGCCCCCTTCGGCATATCGTGGTGCCATTTTGTGGCCCGTTCTGCATAACGCGGCAGCCCATTTCAGCTTATCGCGGCCCATTCGGCACCGTTTCGCGGCCGGCCCACCGGAAAAAGTCCCGGATCTCCTGATGGCCAGTCCGCCCCTGGTATCTAAAATGTGATTGGCTCTTTTACCTGTAAGACGGGTTGGCTGTTGCCTGCCATTGGGCCTTCCAATTTCTCCCATTCATTTTAATAGAAGTGGCCCGTCTCTGCTAAATAGTCTCTAGTGACACCAAACAGAAGAGAACGGCCCCTTAATCCTAATTTAATACGGTTATGCCACAGAAACGATAGACCTGTAATGGTAGCCAGCTGGTAGGTAGCTGTGCATTGTGTAAACTTCACTCCCTTGACATCAAGAGGTGCACTAGTGACATACACTGACACCCTCCTTTTTAGCACGCCCACCTCCCATGCTGGAGACCCCGGTTCGAATCCCGCTCAGAGCGGGTCGAGCAGGACCTGTTATAGGCCAGCCCATAACTTTTTAGCGGTTAAAGAAATGCATTTCACTTAAAATGAAAAGTCTGCCATCATTTACTCACCCATGTTTCTCGAATGACATTTTTCTTTCCTCCATGAAACACAAAATGATGTTAGGCAAACCGTTTAAGTTGTTTTCCATTCCGTGAAACTGGACGGTGATTTGCGTACTGTCAAGCTCCAAACAGAACACAGATAAGGGGGGCCTGGCTATTGACACTGACTACCACACCTGGAGTTGTGTGACTCCAGGACGTGCTGAGTGACTCCAGCCAGGTCTCCTAAGCAACCAAACTGGCCCGGTTGCTAAGGAGGGTAGTCACATGGGGTAACCACCTCGTGGTCGCGATTAGTGGTTCTCGCTCTCAATGGGGCGTGTGGTAATTTGTGCGTGGATCGTGGAGAGTAGCATGAGCCTCCACATACTGTGAGTCTCCGGTGTCATGCACAGCGAGTCACGTGATAAGATGCGCGGATTGACGGTCTCAGAAGCGGAGGCAACTGAGACTTGTCCTCCGCCACCCGGATTGAGGTGAGTAACCGCGCCACCACGAGGACTTACTAAGTAGTGGGAATTGGGCATTCCAAATTGGGAGAAAAGGGTATAAAAAATAAAAGAAAGAGTGACAGTAAATTTGGCGTCTCGCTCTCTATTTTTTAACTCTTCTGGAAAGTCATTCAAACGTAATAGTGGATTTTTTCTTTTGCTCTTGGTGCAAATGGGTAAGTGAAAATAATATTTGTTGTGATCTCGCATTCACTCTCATTCACTGCTGTCGAAGTTTACCCTGCAAACGTTTACTTCCACATTCCAAAACGGCAAGTTTGAATATGCAGAAAAACAAATGAGATAAATAGCGGGAAATTATTAGTGAATGATGGATTAAAAACACCAACCACTTTTATTAAAATATGTGCTATGATATTTTAAAGGTAAAAGAGACGATACATCCATGTCAGTGACCAAATGCTCTTCTGCCAAAGAGAGAAAGCTGGTGAATGCTGGCACACAGTGTGGGAGACACTCTACCCTCACCAGCAGCAATCAGAGGAGACCAGTGCCGAGAGATGAGGTGAGATACTGGACGTTAATGTCTTTCACATATGAAAACGGATGCATATGAAATTATGCACTGCTCAGTGAATATTCATGGGTGAACTTCATATAAACATGTCCAGGTCACACTTTCCCCAAAATTATAATAATAATAATAATAATAATAAAATAATATTTAAAAATGCATGGTCAAATATAAATTTATTTAAAATACATATATAATAAAATATATAAAATGTAGCCTTAATATATTTTAAATACATTTGAAAATGTAAATATAGTGTAAAGGTAATATAGTTAAAATATAACATATATTTAATATTATATATTAATGATATAACATGGTATTTTATGATTTTTATGATCAATTACAATAATAACAATTTCATGATTTTTTAAATTTTTTTATTAAATCAGCATGGATTAAAAGTTGTTTTTTTTCTTACAGGTAAAAAATAAATCAAAGAAAATCCCCGCCGATGAAGTGGTTAAGAGTGTCCGTCCGGCTGTAAATAAGAAGATGTCTTGAGACATTTGGGTTGAAATGAGAGTTTGTGGAAGAAACTTTGCTTTCAAACACAATCATCCGAGTCAAAGTCTAACAAGTGAACTGTCGTTATCATAAACTGGATATGCTAAATCTGCTACGGTCTGATCTAATTACCATCTGACTATCTGCATGTAAACATGCAGCACGTGGAAAAATGCCAAACCCAAACATGCTGCAACTAGTGCCATTTTAAACTGGGCTCATGGTTTCCAAGCCTATTTTTTATGTTTCTAAAATATATTCAAGATATAAGTGTTAGCAGAAATATTTATTTTAATTTTAAATGCATTGACGAGTGTAATTTCAACTGTGAATCTCCATCTGTGTTGTGCTGGATTGATATTCTAGAGCCTAAACAGTCTGTTTGATAATGCACATTATGTCTCCAGTTCTGTGTACACAAATGAGCAAATGAAATGTTCGAACATAATTTTGTCTGTTTTTTTTTTCATCTTAATGGTCCTAAAAGCAGGGTTTGGGGCAGAGCATAAATTCACACCACTACAAATATAAATATATATATATATATATATATATATATATATATATATACTGTATTTTTAATTCTGTTGATCATCACTGGCTGAGATCTTAAAAAAAAAGGGGGGTTCACAAGTATACACATTGCAGCTGCTTTTTTACATGTTTATTTACACGTTTTAAATGAGTCACTTTCAGTGACCTAGACAAAACCTCATTGGTCAGCCTTATGACACTCCAACTTGGGCTTAAAATGTATCTGTGTAGACGTTACATGTGCAGTTAAATTTGACTGCAAATATTCAGGATTTATCCTAAATTGACAGGACAGATATTGCAATGCTTAAAAAGGTAGTGTTTCTAAGGCATGTTTATTGTTTACATTAGGATTCAAAAGACAAAACTTCATAGCTAGTGAATATGAACAAATGTTTGCACAGAGGAAATTAATAAAACTAATAACATCCTCAACTAAAACACTCATCCATACTGATATCACAAGTCTGTCTTTCATTTGATATTGGATTATTATCAGGAAAAAGGCATTTTTTCAAGATCCTGTGTCAGTGACTTAACAGATATGAATTATTAAAAGGAATACAAAAAAAACAAACAAAAAAAAAGTACAAAGACAATTAGCAAAATTATTAAGAACAAACATAGGAGGGTCTGGGTTGCTCAGCGAGTATTGACGCTGAGTGACTCCAGCCAGGTCTCCTAAGCAACCAAATTGGCCCGGTTGCTAGGGAGGGTAGAGTCACATGGGGTAACCTCCTCGTGGTCGCAATAATGTGGTTCTTGCTCTCGGTGGGGTGTGTGGTGAGTTGTGTGTGGATGCCGCGGAGAATAGCGTGAAGCCTCCACACGCGCTACGTCTCCGTGGTAACGTGCTCAACAAGTCACGTGATAAGATGCACGGATTGACCGTCTCAGACGCGGAGGCAACTGAGATTCGTCCTCCGCCACCCGGATTGAGGCGAGTCACTACGCCACCACGAGGACTTAGAGCGCATTGGGAATTGGGCATAACAAATTGGGGGGAAAAAAAAAAAAAAAAGGAACAAACATAGGAGGAGGTTATATTGGAAAACTTGCATGGAAAAAACATTATTACACACGCAAATAAAAAAATTATAATTTTAAGAGTTATGCATTTCAATTTCATAACAAAATCCCAACAAATTGAATTGCGTAATCTTAAATAAATCAAATAAAATACCCTAAATATTTTAAGTTTTAATAACTTAATTTTGTTAAGCATTAATTCAATTTTATAGAATTTTATTATGAAACTGAAATGCATAAATCTTAAAAAATAGGTAAAAATATTTTTTTTCAGGTGCACATTCTGAAACACTCTTTGTATCCTTTGTTTTACCACAATAGTATAATGACAAAAAAATATATTAAAAAAAAGTGAAATGCTGGATATTAGTTATAAACATATAACACATACAATTATGCAATCCCCAGATAAATAAAAATATAGATTAAAAAAATAGAAAAACAGCTCTTTGCACATTGCTCTCAAAGTTGAATGTAAATCAATGTTTGATGCATGCAACCGTCATGGTTACTGGTGTAACCTCCGTTCCCTGATGGAGGGAACGAGACGTTGGTGTCGATGTAGTGACACTAGGGGTCACTCTTGGGAGCCCGAGACACCTCTGGTCTTTGATAAAAGGCCAATGAAAATTGGCGAGTGGTATTTGCATGCCACTCCCCCGAACATACGGGTATAAAAGGAGCTGGTATGCAACCACTCATTCAGGTTTTACGCTGAGGAGCCGATATAAGGTCCGGCCATTTCAGCGGGTAGTTCAGCGTTGTGGCAGGAGGGACCAACGTCTCGTTCCCTCCATCAGGGAACGGAGGTTACACCAGTAACCATGACGTTCCCTATCTGTCACTCACTCGACGTTGGTGTCGATGTAGTGACACTAGGGGTCCCTATACAAAACGCCACAAGGCTGAACTGTGTTACGTGAACTGGCGGTGTGTGGTGGGCAGACTTGCTGTGTGCCTCATAGCCAGCACACCAGGTCGACACGTAACCTCCCCCAACACAGTTATGAGTGTCGAACGGCCCTTTTTGGGGACAAGTCGACTACCCAGAGATAGAGACAGGCTTAACCCAGTCATGGCCTCTTTCCCCTTCTCTTTTTCCACTCCCTAAAAAAGAAGGGGGATTATCCGACTGGGCCGCCAGGTCTAGTCGGGGGGTGTCCCTCCCAAGGGGAGGACACCGCGGAGACCACACCTCGCCCCAAGAGAGGGGGGATATTTAAGTGGAAGAATACATCACATGGTCTTTCCAACCATGTGGAGAGCCTTCAAGGTAGATCCTACCCAATGGGGGAGGAGTTACTACAACATGGAGACTGAGGGGCTCTGCCCAAGGAAGACGCAGTTTGCCAGTAGGGAAACGAACTAGCGGAAGATATAGATCGCATGGGGTTAGCCTTACAGGGAACCGCCACATGCGGAGCACCTACCCCAGAACCGGGCTCTCAGTTAGCGCGTGTACTGGGCCGGCAGCGAGTCTCTCCGAAAACTCGACTGCCACAGGGCTCGGAGGAAGTCAACCAGGGAACAACCTTTGTGAACACTACTGGGAATTAACAGCGCACGTCTTCAGCTCAAAAGGAGGTGGAAGGCGCTATGTGCAAGCGATACACCCGGCCGGCTATCCCGGGCTTATCCGCTTGTGTTGCGTGCCACTACCTGGGACGAAACCGGTTCCACCCGGAGGTTGTAAAACCTTGCAAAGGTGTTGGGTGTTGCCCAGCCCGCTGCTCTGCAATGTCTGTTAGAGAGGCACCTCTGGCCAGGGCCCAAGAAGCCGCTACACCACGAGTAGAATGGGCTCGTAGCCCTACCGGGGGCGGCATGTTTTGGGCGAGACATGCCATAGTTATGGCGTCAATGAGCCAGTGGGCGATCCTCTGCTTGGAGACAGCACTTCCTTTCCGCTGTGCACCGAAGCAGACAAAGAGCTGCTCAGAGAGTCTAAAGCTCTGCGTGCGATCCAAATAGATGCGCAAAGCGTGCACCGGACACAGCAACGCCAGGGCTGGGTCTGCCTCCTCCTGGGGCAGCGCTTGCAGGTTCACCACCTGGTCTCTAAAAGGAGTGGTGGGAACCTTGGGCACATAGCCCGGTCGGGGGTCTCAGGATCACGTGAGAATAGCCCGGACCGAACTCCAGGCACATTTCGCTGACAGAGAACGCTTGCAGGTCACCTACCCTCTTGATGGAAGTGAGCGCAGTCAGGAGGGCAGTCTTCAAGGAGAGTGCCTTAAGCCCGGCTGACTGCAAAACTCAAAGGGGGCTCTCTGTAGACCCTGAAAATCTACAGAGGTCCGATGAGGGAACAAGGCGTGGCCTGGAGGGATTCAGCCTCCTGGCGCCTCTTAGGAATCTGATGATCAGATCACGCTTCCCTAAGGACTCACCGTCGACTGCGTCATGGCGTGCTGCTATGGCAGCAACGTACACCTTCAAGGTGGAAGGGGACAGCCTCCCTTCCAACCTCTCTTGCAGGAAGGAAAGCACTGATCTGACTGCGCACCTCTGGGGGTCTTCCTGATGGGAAGAACACCACTTAGCGAACAGACACCACTTAAAGGCATACAGGCGCCTCGTAGAGGGAGCCCTAGCCTGAGTGAATGTGTCTACCACCGCAGGTGGGAGACGGCTTAGGTCTTCCGCGTCCCGTCCAGGGGCCAGACATGGAGATTCCAGAGGTCTGGGCGCGGGTGCCGAATGGTGCCCCTTCCCTGAGAAAGAAGGGCCTTTCTCAGGGGAATTTGCCCGGGGGGAGCTGTCACGAGGAGCGTGAGGTCCGAGCACCACTTCTGGGCGGGCCAGTGGGGTGCTTACCAGGACGACCTTCTCCTCGTCCTCCCTGACCTTGCACAGGGTCTGTGCGAGCAGGCTCACTGGGGAAAACGCATATTTGCGAATGCCAGGGGACCAGCTGTGCCAGCGCGTCTATGCCGAGGAAGGCCTCGGTGAGGGCGTACCAGAGCGGGCAGTGGGAGGATTCTTGGGAGGCGAACAGGTGCACCTGTGCCTGACTGAATCGACTCCAAATCAGCTGGACCACCTGAAGGTGGAGTCTCCACTCTCCCCTGCGGGGAACCTGCCGTGACAGTGCGTCCGCTGTAACGTTGAGGTTGCCCGGGATATGAGTGGCTCGCAGCGACTTGAGGTGCTGCTGACTCCGGAGGAGGAGACGGCGGGCGAGTTGTGACATACAGCGGAAGCGCAGACCGCCTTGGCGGTTGACATATGCTACCGCTGCCGTGCTGTCTGTCCAAACTAGCACGTGCTTGCCCTGGATCAACGGCCGGAACCTCCGCAGGGCGAGCAGAATTGCCAGTAACTCGAGGCAGTTGATGTGCCAACGCAGCCGCGGACCCGTCCAGAGGCCGGTGGCTGCGTGCCCATTGCAAACAGCGCCCCAGCCCGTCTTGGAGGCGTCTGTCGTGACCACGATGCGCCTGGAGACCAGTTCTAGAGGAACACCTGCTCGTAGAAACGAGAGGTCGGTCCAAGGGCTGAAAAGACGGTGACAGACCGGTGTAATGGCCACGCGGTGTGTCCCGTGGCGCCATGCCCGTCTCGGGACTCGAGTCTGGAGCCAGTGCTGAAGCGGCCTCATATGCATCAACCCGAGCGGGGTGGCCACCGCCGAGGACGCCATATGCCCCAGGAGCCTCTGAAAATGTTTCAGTGGAACCGCTGTTTTCTGTTTGAACGCCTTCAAACAGGCCAGCACCGACTGGGCGCGCTCGTTCATAAGGTGCGCCGTCAAGGAGACTGAGTCCAACTCCAAACCGAGAAAAGAGATGCTCTGAACCGGGAGGAGCTTGCTCTTTTCCCAGCTGACCCGAAGCCCTAGTCGGCTGAGGTGTGAGAGCACCAGGTCCCTGTGTGCGCATAACCCGTCTCGAGAGTGAGCTAGGATTAGCCAGTCGTCGAGATAGTTGAGAATGCGAATGCCCACCTCCCTTAACGGGGCAAGGGCAGCCTCTGCGATCTTCGTAAAGACGCGAGGAGACAGGGACAGGCCGAAAGGGAGGACTTGTACCGATACGCCTGACCCTCAAACGCAAACCGCAGGAAGGGTCTGTGTCAAGGAAGGATCGAGACGTGAAAGTACGCATCCTTCGGGTCTACCGCCGCGAACCAATCTTGATGCCGGACGCTCGCTAGAATGCGTCTTTGCGTCAGCATCTTGAACGGGAGTCTGTGTAAGGCCCGGTTCAGTACTCGCAGGTCCAAGATTGGCCGCAACCCACCGCCTTTTTTCGGTACAATGAAGTAGGGGCTGTAAAACCCCCTCTTCATCTCGGCTGGAGGGACAGGTTCTATCGCGTCCTTCCGTAGGAGGGTAGCGATCTCCGCGCAAGGTAGCAGCGTTTCCATCTTCCACCAAGGTGAAGTGGACACCGCTGGACCTGGGCGGATGCCCAGCGAAGTGAATCGTGCAGCCGAGTCGGACGGTCCGGACCAGCCCTCGCGACGGACTGGAAAGCGCAAGCCATGCACCCGAGTTCCGCGCAAGGGGGACCAAAGGGACAACGTCATCGGATGTACCGGCGGGTGGGGCCTCGCGGCGGGGCGGAGCCTGAGGTGCCACACCCCATCGTGGCCGTGCTGAGTCAGAGGACATCGAAGCACTTACCTGGCTCCTTGTGACCACCCCCGGAACAGCCTGGGACGGGGGAGGAAGAGGCCTATCCTCATGACCCGTGGAGACTGTCACATCGGGGGCAGATTTGTGCCACAGCTGGGCGCTCAGGGCGGGAGGCCGCCGCTGGAGCGCCAACCTGCCAAATGGAGTGGTGGACGGTGGTCGTGATGCCAGCCGTACACACCGAATATGTGACCCAGGGAACAAGGAAACCACTCTTGCGGAGCTCTTAAGTACTGCAGCCACTTGGGCATGCAGCGCAATTAAATGCAAAAGGTAACAAAAAGAAGATCTGCTTACCAGCTCCAGAGCAGCGGGTTTCGTTGTCCCTGGGTCGCCCGTCTCAGGGGCGCTTCGAAGACCTCCGTGGGTTCTTCGGTGCCGGCTGTGAGACGGGTGGCGTCGGCTTCCTGCGGTGGGCTCCACGCCGGGGCCGGGCCGGAGGGGCGGGCTGCGGCGGAGCCGGTGCAGTCACCGCAGGGGGACGCCCTCGGCGATGAGTAGATGGGGGGATCTTGAGCCACGCCGGGGCAGGACAAGCCGGCTAGCACCCATCTACTGCTCTACCATCGAGAACTGCTGGGCAAAGTCCTCGACAGTGTCGCCGAATAGGCCCGCCTGGAAAATGGGGGCAGCAAGGGATCGTGTCCTGTTGGCCTCACCCATCTTGACCAGGTTGAGCCAAAGGTGGCGCTCCTGGACCACTAGTGTGGCCATCGTCCGCCCGGGAGACCGTGCCGTGACCTCCGTCGCTCGGAGAGCGAGGTCGGTTGTCGAGCGCAGTTCCTGCATCAATCCCGGGGCGGAACTACCCTCGTGCAGTTCCTTTAGCGCCTTGGCAGACTTGCAGGAGAGCCATGGCGTGCAGGGCGGAGGCGGCTTGTCCAGCAGCGCCGTAGGCTTCGACCGTCAGAGACGACGTAAACCTACAGGCCTTGGACGGGGCTTTGGGCACCCACGCCAGGTGGCGGCGCTCTGCGGGCATAGGTGCACCGCGAGCGCCTTTATCCACCGGGGGATTGCCGAATAACCCTTGGCCGCCCCACCATCGAGGGTAGTGAGAGCGGGGAAGCTGAAAAGATCGGGACCGGGCAGTAAAAGGTGCCTCCCGCGATCTTGTCAGCTCTTCATGCACTTCCGGGAAGAAAGGAACGGGGCGGGGCGTGGCTTTGAGCGGCGCCGCGAGCCCAGGAACCAATCACAGAGCCGCGAGGGTTCAGGGAAGAGCGGTGAAATCCACTCTAACCGACGCTCGCGGCTGTCCGGGAAAGCATGTCGTCATCTCCGCGTCAGCCTGTGACTGGGCGATCGACCCCGAAGGGAGGAGCCCAGCCGAGGCTTCCGACTGGACGAGCCCGCTCTCCGATGCTGCGCTCGAGAGCTCATCACTTTCGCGGGCTCCGAATAAGAGGTCGAACTCGCCGTGAGACGAGCCGGCGGACTCACCCGGAAGCCCGATCGGGGCAGACGAGCGTGCTGGGGGATGGGAGTTCCGCGGGGGGATACCCGGCGGAGGCGGTCCCATTGGGGTCCCCAAATCGCCCCCAGTGCTAGCCGCGCTGGCCTCAAACCCGTGGGTAAAAGGACCGAAGCGGGAGCCTCTGGGGTGGCTCGCTTCCTTACGAAGGCGAGCCGCGACCGCAACGTTGCCATGGACATATTCTCGCAATGAGAATGTGACCATCCACGAACGCTGTCTCCGCGTGAGCAGTGCCCAGACACGAAAGACAGTGATCGTGACCGTTAGAAGGCGAGAGATAACGAGCACAACCAGGAATAACACACAATCGGAAAAGCATCTTTAAAAAGACGCGTCTTTAAAAAGACGTTCTGTGTGTGCGCTCTTTTAGAGAAATATATACTCTTTTAGAGGGGAAAAATGCTCTTTCAGAAAATATACTCTCTAGTTTTTCTGCCGAAGCGCCCAGGGGCATTCTCTGCAGTGCACCAGTGCAGAGGGGGGAGAAGCCACTGAAATGCGCCGTCAGATCCAGCAGGTGAATGAACAGTAGTATTCAGCTCAATGAGCATGACCGTTCGGCTCCGAAGAGAAAATCTGAATGAGTGGTTGCATACCAGCTCCTTTTATACCCGTATGTTCGGGGGAGTGGCATGCAAATACCACTCGCCAATTTTCATTGGCCTTTTATCAAAGACCAGAGGTGTCTCGGGCTCCCAAGAGTGACCCCTAGTGTCACTACATCGACACCAACGTCGAGTGAGTGACAGATAGGGAACACAGCTTTTAAACATAAAGTTTGTAATTCCAATTTGTGTAATTAATGCATTTAGACCATATTTAAAGAACATCTAGAGGGATACTGTGTAAAAATCACAATGATATTTGACCCACAGACAATAATGTATTACTTCATTGTCTGAACGCTTCACAATTTTGGAATGAGATTTTGGTACCAAGGCTCATCACGATCATCATCATCATCATCATCATCATCATCATCATCATACAAGCTATTTTAGATATTAATTTAAAAGCTGTACATATTACCTAACTTAAAAAGCATTTATATGCAAAAAGGAAAACAATTTAATTACTAAAAAATAAATGCACATTTTAATGGTTATAAAATTGCGCTAACCTTTTCATACCTGTCAGTGAATAAAATTCAGCACATGATTCGTGGGGCTGATGCATTATTTACAGTCAAATCTCACCTAGATATGGGCAGCATATGCTGTACAAATATATACACTGCCAACCTATTTAAGTCACTATAAGAAAACATTTAATTCTGCTTGTTAGAGGACCTAAACTTCCTTTAATCATCTTCCTGCTCATTAATTTTCACTCAGAGTGAGTTCAGTGGCATGTTTGTGCTTATCAGTTTAAATACATGGACTGTCTGTCCACATGAATGACCAAAAATCAGAGCCACAGAATGAATTTCAGGGGTACCATCAAACAATCATTCACATTTAAAGTCAACATGAAATCATGAAATCAAAATGGACCTTATTTACTTTTTTAAGACAAGTTCCTGATCTTATTTGAATGATACTGCAATTAAAAAAATTTGAGTAAAATCTTTTATCAAACAGTAATAATGTTCTTCACCTTTGTTAACATTTAAATGGGCAAGGAGGCGGCGGGAACCGGCTGAACAGTCAAAGTAATATTTAATGAAACAAAAAGACACAAAACAAACACACGGCAGCTGCGTATAGCTCTCTCTCTCCTGAACTGCTGCATCCGGCTCGGCTTTATCCCTCTCCTCGGCTGATTATCCCAATTGGGGGCCGGCTGTACGCACTCACAGCCCCGCACTTCTCCTCATCACACTCCTCCCTCCTTTGCCTCAGGCCGGGGAACCCCTGCAATGACGTAGCCCCCCCCCCCCCCTTTCCGAGGGGGGACGTTGCCCTTTTGGGCCTGCTGGCAGGCTTTCCCCGCCCTTTGAGACCTGGGAGGGAGACAAAGGGAGGGAAAAGAGGAGACGGAAAGGGCAAGGTGGCGCGACAGTGAGTGAGAGAGAGAGGTGAGAGAGAAAAAAAATTGCATGCCGGTTCCCGACACACCGTCGCCTGATCCTTGACCACTCCTCCACCCTCTGGCTGACGACAGCCGCTCCTCCCCGGGTGGACCGGAGCGAGTCCTTCGACCGCTGGCGGATGGAACGCCCCTCCGTGTTCTGGCGGCCGGTAACGAGCCCCTCCGCCCCTCGCGGACAGAGGCCGTTCCTCCACGTACAGGCGGCCGACAACGACTCCTCCATCCCCCGGTGGACGGCCACGGCTGCTCCTTTGGGCGGACAGCAGTGGCGAGGACTCCACGACAGCATCGGGTTTCGGCAAGGAGGAGGCGGCAACCGGCTGAACAGTCAAAGTAATATTTAATGAAACAAAAAGACACAAAACACAAACACACACACATGGCAGCTGCATGTAGCTCTCTCTCTCCTGAACTGCCACATCCGGCTCGGCCTTATCCCTCTCCTCGGCTGATTAGCCCGAATGGGGGCTTTCTCTCTGACAGCAGGTACAGAGAAAGTCACATTGTACATTAGTTACAGCACAAAATACTGTAGAAAACTGACCATGTTTTTGTTTGCATGGAAGAACTGCAACACGATGAAGGAGTTTATTGGCTCTGTACAACTCTGTTCACAGACAGATCTATACATCCAACCTCCAGTCCGCATCTGCTACGAGCGTGGCATGTCTAAACTTCATGGATCGTTCTCTCCGACGGCCGGTATTCTGCACCCTTCTCAGAAGACACAACGAAGGACTGAGTCTTGCGTTTAAAGTGAGCGCGCTTGTTGGCCAGAGAGAGGCTGTGCTTGCTGGACGCGTTGATGTCAGAGATGAATTTCTTGCAGTCGACGCAAACCTCCATGGCATTCCAGTCTTCTATCAGCTCTTTCGGAAACTCCATCTCCTCCTGCGATGAGGATGACTGCCGCGAATGCTTCGATAATCTTAAAATAGATGGGAAAAGTACAATAAAAACACATTAATATGCTCAGTGTCTTAAGACACTTTATTTCCTCTATCTAAAATAAAATATAACAATTTACAAATATGTGCAGGGCTATACGGTGCAACAGCAACAGAGCCCTGCGCTCATGAGTCTATGGCCGTGTTCACAGTGGCATACTATCCATACATCTCTCACTGTTTTTGCCAAACACAGGTATAACAGAAACAGTAAGAGTAGTATGGTAGATAGGCATTTAATACACGTTATCAGAGCGCACAGGGCGCATTTTGTTCAACACAGATTGGACACATGCTTAAATTGGCACGGTAGGTCGGCGCCCTCGAAGCGATGCTAGGCCTCCTAGGCGTTCGCCTATGTCACCTAATGGGTTGACCGGCCCTGCCGCATTTAATGACATTGAGTAGCCCATTGCTTAGGTAGAACATTACTTTGATTACTTTGCGAAACAACATTTAAAGCCGCTACTCTGGGCTACCTGGACATGGTTCTATGCAGGCTGGGGCGATGATGGCTCATGCTGGGCTTCTCTGGTTTGTGGGCCTCTGTATCCTGTTTTGGAGATGAAGTGGATGGACCCAGTGAGTAAATCGGTAGACTGGCGTAGGGCTTCGATGGCAGACGCATCTGAATCAACAAGGACTGGAATTAGTTTCCATCAACAGAACACTATGAACTTGAAAAGAGAACAGAATGAGATGAACTCTCTGTGATTTACTGGCCCATTGTGACTGTGGAAATGGAGCTATGATTAGCTGTGTTTGCCACAAATACTGTGAAATGTTTTTTATGAAGTGAACAGACAGTATGTATAGATGATGACTTACTTTTTTACAGCATTGTGAACACACGGGCCTGCAAAATCAAGAAAGAGAGAAATGACACAGCACCAATATGACCTGCTTCAGTGTCTATTACAGTCAGTAAAAGAGCTGAGAGATACAGCTAAAAATGTACATAACCATATTTTAATATTTATGTATTTTCTCATAACTTATACTGACTTAAAATGTCAATTTTCTCTCAATCAGTGGAACCCTTTTTTCAACAAAAAAAGTAATTGATTCAAAATGTTATTAAATGTTATTTTCTCCCCTTTTCTCCCCAATTTGGAATGCCCAATTCCCAATGTGCTCTAAGTCCTCGTGGTGGTGTGGTGACTCGCCTCAATCCGGGTGGCGGAGGACGAATCTCAGTTGCCTCCGTGTCTGAGACCGTCAATCCGCGCATCTTATCACGTGGCTTGTTGAGCGCGTTACCGCGGAGACGTAGCGCGTGTGGAGGCTTCACGCTATTCTCTGCGGCATTAATGCACAACTCACCACACGCCCCACCGAGAGCGAGAACCACATTATAGTGACCACGAGGAGGTTACCCCATGTGACTCTACCCTCCCTAGCAACCGGGCCAATTTGGTTGCTTAGGAGACCCGGCTGGAGTCACTCAGCACGCCCTGGATTCGAACTCACGACTCCGGGGGTGGTAGTCAGCGCCAATACTCGCTGAGCTACCCAGGCCCCCCTAGGAAGAATGATATTTAATTATTTTCATTTATATGCACCAATATAACAATACATAGCAATGAGCAGCAATATTAAACTACATATATACTTCCTAAAACATTTTAATATATGAAAAATGTCACATGGAAACTTCTAGAGGTCGATCAATAGTGGATTTTGCAGATACCGATAACTAAGATGGTGGGAAAGGCCGATAACCGATTAATTGGGCGATAGTTTTAAAATCAATTTATAAAATGTAAAAAAAAAACAACAAAAAAACCCCATTATTTTTTCCTTATTATGACGGGCACTGTCAAAGAGTCCTAAATGAATAAAATCCCAGATGTAGTTTCTTGTTCAACCAAAATCCCCCCCAACCCCCCCCCCCCCCCCCGAAACACAGTGGGGGACTCTTATTTTGAAATGAAAAAATGATGAAAAAACTACCGGCAACTATCGCCATAGATTTTGGCCGATAACGATAGTTCCAAAAGCAACTATCGGCACCGATTAATCGGTAAAACCGACCTATCGGTCTACCTCTAGAGACTTCCAAGAAGATTGATTCATTGAAACGGACAGTTTGAACTGATTCATGGAAATTAATGCAACAATAAAATATTGTGAAACCACGATAAATAATTAAATAAATCCACATACTCATGCATAAAAACATATATAACTTATAAAATTAGCTAATTAATTAAGTGCACCCATCAATGCAAAAATAATTCAATATGGTTGGGGATATGAAACATTTTATTATTTATTTTTCCTTGTGCAATATGCAAATAGACGCTAACAGAATATGCATAGGCGATTTAGGGCAGTTAGCAGCTTCATTTCACATGGATCAAATTATGGAACTACATACAGAAATAAATGAATGATTAAAGAAATTAAACATTTAAAATCAACTTTCAATTTGGCATTTCCCAACAAACATTTATTTGTTTTATTATATTATTTTTGCATTGATGGGTGCATTTATTTGCCACATTTAACTATTTTATATATTTATTTATGCACAAATATGTGGATTTATTTATTTATATATTTGTGGATTTTTTACATTTATTTACAGTATTAGTTTTGCAGGTTTCATCTTCCATAAATGACGCACTCTTTAGGAAACTTAATAGCTTTCAAACTTAATATTATTAAGTTGCTTAATTTAACCTTTAGCTCTAGTCAGCACTGAAAAATAAAGTTGCATGGCTGTTTATTACCTTTTACAAAACTGACAGGTGTACGACCACGTGAAGAAGGAAAAACATTTCGTCCGACAGCAGAAGCACAGCTGTGAAAAATGAGACAGTAAATCAAGATTTAGATGACTCGTTAAATACTAAATATATTAAGCATGTCACATGCGTGTCATTTTTTATAACTTTATCTCAGATTACACAAAACTTCCAGTGCATTAGAGGTTTCTAGGTTGCAGTTCCCACCTTCCCCTTCTTCAGAGCGTTGTAGATGTCTTTATGCTGCTGAAACTTCTCCAGTTCTGCTTTGACCAAAACTTGCCGAATGTGCATGATTTCCTCGACCGTCAGAGACAGACACTCAACGGGGTAACAAAATTCCTCCTGTCACGACACACAGATGTTACAGACTAACAGTTGCATCTGTTCCTCACACAAAACTATCCTACGGCTTCAGAAGACTCAGAACACAGTGCATGAGTCATATGTGACCTGCTCCATCATTTTGAGTCATATTGACACAGAAGCACATTTTGAGATTTACGCACTACGGTACAAAGGAAAGGTGTCAGCTTTCTGAGGATGTCACTTTTCTGTCCCAAACTGTTGATGAGATGTTACCAGTTAAACGATGGCTGTCATGAAACTTTGCTCTCTCCAAATAATTCGCAGACATTATTTGACGGAATTGGAAGATTTATTCAAGCATACGTTAAATTATTAAGACAGTTTAGGTAAAAAACTTACACTTCTCTTGAATGTTCAGTATGCACATGTGCATTATAATAAAACATATCTATACATCAAACTCTATAAAATATCAGTGCGGGCTCACAAAGCATACTTATCCATGTATTTACACTTGTACACACACAGCACAAATACACACACATGCACACTCACACGCACACACACTCACACACAAACACACATACACACACAGAGTACACAGACACACACACACAGACACACACACACACACAGCACAAACACACACACACACAGACACACAGAGCACAAACACACACACAGACACACACACACAGAGCACAAACACACACAAACACAAATACAAACACACACAGAGCACAAACACACACACACAGACACAAACACACACAGAGCACAGCACACACACACACACACACACACAGCACAAACACACACACACACACCCGCACACACACAAACACACACATATGCACACTCACACGCACACACACTCACACACAAACACACACATACACACACACACACAGAGTACACAGACACACACACACAGACACACACACACACACACAGACACACACACACACACACAGCACAAACACACACAGAGCACAAACACACATACACACACACACACACACAGACACACAGAGCACAAACACACACACAGACACTCACACACACAGAGCACAAACACACACAAACACAAATACAAACACACACAGAGCACAAACACACACAGACACACACACACACACAGAGCACAAACACACACACACACACACACATAACACAAACACACACGCACAGAGCACAAACACACACGCACACAGAGCACAAACACAAATACACACACACATAGAGCACAAACACACACACACACACACACAGACATACACACACAGAGTACAAACAAACTCACACACACACACACTCACACAGACACTCACACGCACATAACACAAACACACACACAGAGCACAAACACAAATACACACACACATAGAGCACAAACACACACAGACACACACACACACACAGAGCACAAACACACACACACACACACGCACAGACACACACACACAGAGTACAAACAAACACACACACACACTCACACACACACACACACACACACACACTCACACAGACACTCACACGCACAGACACACACACACACACACACACAGAGTACAAACACACACACAGAGCACAAACACATACACACACACACACACACACACACAGAGTACAAACAAACACACACACACACTCACACAGACACTCACGCGCACAGACACACACACATCTTGGAGCTTTTGATGAAGTTCACATATCAATGTGGCGACTGAACATCCACCGGCTACAACATGACTACAGTTTTACACTTTTAGCTCTATTCTCTTCTCTAGAGTTTATATGAGATAAATTCAGCGCTCGTGTTTAAATTGGTAGCAGCTAAAGCGATTTGACACACCGAATTAAAAAAATTATTTAGAGTTTAGATGATCACACTGACATAATTTAAAAGCTGAGACTCTGTTTAATCAAAAAAACAATAGAAATCTCAAAACAAGGCAATACAAAATCAAGTTTTTGACCAAATTTCACATTTCCAAAAACCCATTGTGATTTATTTGATGGAGTGCGTCACACATGGACTACTTTTATGATTCTTTTATGTTGCTTTTTTCATTCTGGAGCAGATTAGAGTTTTTAAAAGTGGAAGGGGCTCCGTGCCAAGTTTAATAAAGCAAAGAAGCGACACAGCTCCGCTTGTGTGTCTCTCTCTCCAGCACTCCAGACTCCTCCTCTTATCTCTCTCCCACTGATTGGGCCACGCAGCACCAGGTGCGCACACTCACAGCCCGGCCACGCCCTCCTCCTCGTCACACTTACTAAAGATTTTGAGCTTTTTTTTGAGGGCGGCAGGAACTGGCGCACATTGGTGGGCGTTTCCTTCTCTATGGAGTGCCGCCGCTGGGCGGGCTGCCGGCGTTCTGGCTGCGGGGTGGACGAGATGGGCAGGAACATGGGCGGAGCTGAGAGAAAGACAGAGAGAATGATATTTATTCATTTAAGTGGAATATTCCTGACATGAAGCCACCATAACGGAAATATTATGAACAAAAACATGATGTTTAGGTGCAGTTTCAATGAGAGACGGAGAGTGACTCATCTCACATATGATGCAACTTACAATGACTTACAATGGAAGTCAATGGGGTCAATAATCTGTAAACATTAAAATACTCACTGTTTCAAAAGTATAGACACAAGATGTAAACAATATGTGTGTTAACATGATTTTAGTGTGATAAAATCACTTACTAACCACATCTGTGGAAAGTTATAGACAATTTTACAACTTCGTTGCCATGACGACATAACGCCTTAAACAATAAATCAACTTTACAGCACAAATAATCCATGAGTTTTAACAGAAGAATTAATGTAAGTGCTTTTATAAAATTAAAAGCTTCACATTTCTGCATTTAAACCCTCCAAAAATTGGCCCCATTGACTTCCATTGTAAATGCCTCACTGGAAACTTCATTTTTAAATTTTTAAAGAAAGGAGGGACGAGTATACTATATAACTGACTGAAAAATTGACAAATAAATTGATCTTGTTTTATGGATGTTTAGACATGTTTTACTGGAAAACGTCTGATTTCTTGCAGTGAGTATACATAAGTGTGTGTTAAATCTCAAGTTGACTCACTCTTTTTCCCCAAGACAGATTCTGGTGATGTGTCGTCCACCATCGATGTAGAGATGCTGGAACAGCTGGCTGACCTTTGACCTATGGTCTCATCCTAAACCAGACAACACATTACTGAAAATAGCTGGACTACAAAAAAACGTATATCGTAAAAAACAATATGCATACAAATCCTCACATCTGAATCTGAGCTGGTGAGTTCAGCCAGCGTTGGTGCTTGAAGCCGCTTCCTCTGAAAGCCGCCCGAGCTGTTCTGCTGAAGCGACACGCCGTTGGCCAACGACAACGTGCTGGAGGCTTTCCTCGCACCATCAGAAGATGACACATCTATCGAAAACAGTTACATGAAGAGTAAAGACAAATAAAGAGAATGGAGTGCATAATTCAGAAAACACCTCTTAACATATCTTCGGTTAACGTGTTTTAGGATTACAATTAATTTTGTTATTTTTTATAATAAAAGGTCAAATTAAAAAAAGTACATTTTACCTTGAAAATTGTTCGACAGTAATGATAAAGACGTATCATATCACATGTATTCAAGGCAGGGGAGGACTGGCTATAGGGAGAACCGGGACTTTTCCCGGTGGGCCGGCCACGAAACGGGGTAGAACGGGCAGCAATAAGCTGAAACGGGCCGCGACTGGCTGAAGAGGGCCACAAAACGCCGCTGCGATATGCCGGACAGTATAAACACAAGACGTAAACAATATGTGTGTTAACATGATTTTAGTGCGATCAAATCACTTACTAACCGCATCTGTGTAAAGTTATAGCCAATTTCATAACTGCGTTAACATGACGATGCAATGTCAACAAACCCTGCTACTCTAAAACGACAATGTCCTTTAGCTGCTTGTTGAGAGTAATAGTTTGGTTTGACGTTCTGTGTAATGTGAGTCCAAATACGAGATCCATGCAATCCATTTATCATTGAATTATGTCTCTTTTAATATCCTTTCTGTTTTTTACAGTCATTATTTGATCAAAAACAACAAAATAGAAACATTAATTCTAATTGCACACAGCACGAATGCGCTAAAGAAACCGCGCGTGCTCACTGGCTGAACTGATGCCAGTAGTCTTAAAGAGACAGTACCGTTTTAGCTCTCAATGTAAATACTTGTAAATAATACCAATTATACATGTAAACAATAAACATGTAATAAAACATATGTATGTAATATAATATATGCAATTTCAAGATATCATATTTATTGATGAAATACATGGAATTCGTACATTCGTACAAAAGCTAAAATGTGGCAAAAATTATGAAAAACGAATGATAAAATAAAATGTGTAAAATTAACATTTCCAGGTCCCCTGTGTAATTAACAGCATTAGCTGAGAGAGGATTTCTTTCATAAGTCAGCAAAACGGACATTACAACTGAAATATACCTAAAGTATAATTGATTATAATCGTTAATAATAATATGTTAAATTATATAGTCTGTGGTGCGCATCTTAGGTTTTGTATCAATGAAGGGGTACTTCAGCATTACTGGTGATGCTGTGGAGGTACTTATGGCAAAAAAGTTTGGGAAACACTGTAATAGTGCATTAGCGGTTAGTCGCGCGGTCCACAGACAAACACGAGCACATAAAGCTTCACCATATATACAACTCTGCAGATGAAAGCTGTGAATGAGCATGATAGATAAAGACTCTCGGGTACTTTATTTTTAAAGTTCTGCTGGTTCTAAAGAACACAGTGAAGTCTGAAAACTCCATTTAAACTCTGATTAAATTCTGCACACTCATTCTTTAACATGAAAAACATTGTTGTGCAACACTTTAAATGAACATCTGCTGTGAGCTGTTCTCAGATCAGTCACCAACACTTCACATGTCTAAACTTCACATACATGTATAAATCTGAGCATGACTTTCAATGAACCTACAGTATTGTCATCATGTAATAGATTAATAATCAATTGTATGAATAAGTCGATATCAAAATTGATTTTTAATTGGTCACATTTCATTTGAGGGGCAACTATATACATTAAAAACAAGTGCCAAAAGTACAATGGTTTATTTAACTTTATAAAAAACTTGTTTGATGGATGCATAAAAATACCTGCATTAAACGAAACTAAAATTGAGATATTAATACTCAGAGCAGGACCTTCAAATTAACTGCAACCAATTGTAATGTGTTTAAATGAAATGAGATGAGATGAGCTGCTGTACAGAACGTTTTGATCATCACAGACAACACTGAAGCATCAGATCAGACAGCTTTTACCTGATGAATCAAAACTCTGAGACATGCTAAGAGGTCGCATTACTGCAAGAAAACAAGCAGGACGTTAAGCAGGCAAGTATTTAGACCTTTAGCATTCAAAACAACACCAGAAAAAGTGAATTCAGTAATTCTCGTATTAGATACTGAATGCAATGGATTAGTTCACACAAAAATAACAGTTGAGTCATCTAGACACCCTCATATCGATTGAAAATGTGTTTTTGTTTTTACTTTTGTAACCCCGGTTCTCTGATAACAGAAGTGAAGTATCTCACTAAGGGAATACCTCAGGCGTGACCGATTGAGGTAGCACCAATTAACAACATCTGTCAGCGTGACAGGCGATCAGGGAGTCCCGTCTCCATTGTATAGCTCGCTGCTGCACCATTCTCAGCATATCTCTTCACCGTGCCAGTCTGCAAGGTGGGTGGTGAGGTGAGAAACCTCATTTCTGTTATCAGAGAACTGGAGTTACGAAAGTAGCCTAACGTTCTCTTTCTAATATTCGTTCGGTATCTCACTAAGGGATAAAGACAACTCCCCCTACTGCAGATGTATATGATGTACAAGACAGACACAACAGCCGAATAATAAAAAGGCAGCCAACATAAGTATAGCTTAACTACCGTTGTTGTACACATAAAACATATTCCCCTTATTCCAATAAGATCTTATTCCTTATTCAGCCCCCTGTGTGTACATGCTTACAGCGCATCACGCACTGCTCCTACAAGAACCGAATGAGCCAGTGACAGTTCAGTCACATCCAGCCTGTAGTATCTCACAAATCTGTGCAGAAATGCCCAGCTCGCCACAGCGAATATATCTTGAACTGAAATACCCCTATAAAAAGCCCAGGAAGTGGCCATGCCCCTAGTGGGGTCGGCTTGTAATCCCGGTGGGGGTTGCAAATTCACGCTTTACAATCGCGTCAACAACCCAGTGGGAGAGACGCTGGCGGGAAATTGGTTTACCCTAATGAGTGTCTGCCCACGAAACAAAGAGCTGATTACTCCACCTTTGTGCTCTCGTCTTCTGTACATAAGTATACAACACTTGAACTGGGCACAAATGGTGCAGCCGCTCTTCCTCTGGTGAGGAAAAAGGCGGCGGATGAAAAGCTAGCAAATCAACAGACCTACAAGCCCCTGTTGAATCACTCACTTTAGGAACAAATGTCAGATTAGGTTTAAGTGTTACCCTTAACCCACCAGATGCAAACTGCATACATGAGGAATGTACTGACAAAGCGTGCAGCTTTGCTGTTGTGAGCACCAACAGAAAGCCGTCTTAAGAGAAAGAAACTTTAAGTCGACATACTCTAATGGTTCAAAAGAAGGCTGTGAAAGCAAGTCTAAAACCACTGATAAATCCCAAGATGGGACCTGGGGTTAAGAAACCGGGTGTAACCATCATGCATCTCTCATACATCAACATATCAGTGGTGCTGACCCATCATCCCTGAGTCGAGCCCCACACGATACATCGAAATAGAAAAGGCTCTACCCTTATCTAACAAATCCCAAAGAAAACATAGAACATCAGTCACTGAACACAGAAACGAAATGACTTCACACAATCGTTCAAACACCCCCCATTTGTGATCATACAAAGAGCATGTCGAGGCCTTTGAATCGCACTTTGAATCGTTTTGATCACTTTAGGAGGTAACCCGGTGGCATTTAGATTCAACCTCTCACGGGCCAGGCCCAGAGAGCCATCCTGTGCGAGGAGGGGTGAAATATTTCCCCGCACGCTTGAGAAAGAAGGTCTCTGTGCAATGGGAGAGGGTAGGACTGGTCGTACAGGAGTTGGATTATCTCCAGTAACCACAGCTTCCTCGGCCAATACGGTGCAATTTGTATCAGTGAATGCCTGTATTCCATCACCTTCTGTAATGTTGGCCCGATGAGGCTCAGCAGGGGGAAACGCGTAGTAACACTTTTGGCCACGGACGCTCTAGAGCATTTCCGTCCACCAAGGAAAAGAAAAGGGGACATTGCGCATTTTCGCGTGATGCGAAGAGATCTACGATAGCCAGACTGTGTCTCTGCCACACTTGGCTCACCACCTGATGGTGAAGCGCCCAATTCCCGTATATGGGATTTCCCCTGGACAACAGATCCGTGTCCATGTTCAATATCCCCGGGACATGGGTCACGTGTAATGATAGAAAGTGAGTGCTGCTCCACACAATCAGCCTCTGTGCCAGACTGTGAAGTTGTTGTGAACTTACACCCCTTGCCGGTTTATGTACGCTACTACCGTAGTATTGTCTGTTCTGACTAACACATGGTAGCCCTGGAGGAACCATACAAATTATTAACACTGTTAATAGCTCCAGATAATTTATGTGTTTCTCCATGAGGAACAGAGACCACATACCTCGCACTGTTCTGCCTTTGAACATCACGCCCCAGCCCATGAGTGACGCGTCTGTCGTCACCACCTTTCTTAGAACAACCAGACCTAACAGGGTCCCTTTTCTAAGAAAAGACGGAGCTCTGCTGTGCAGTACTGAAATTCCTTAATTCACAACATACCCAGGGGAATCACCGCTACTGTTGATGCCATAAACCCAGTAGCCTTAGACACATCCTGAGAGCATCCTGTCGGCCATCCCCAGATCCCCCATATCCTGTATATCCAACCGTGCGAATCTCTTAACGGACACACGGTGGGAGAATGGCTTGTCCCAGTGTCTTTTTATCTCGCCGATGCAGGCCGGGACCACTGGAATGAACTGTCTGGCCGGCACGAGAGGCGAAGGTAGCCTCTTGCTGCCCCTTAGCCCACCTGCTAGGATGGCCAGTCTATAGAAAGTTTTGCAGCAGCTCTACGGAACACTTCCATAAGATCCAACTTGACTGGGGTGGGGAAGGGTGGTTCTCTACTCTGCTGATTGGCGGGCCGATTTGAATTCAGTGGGAGGATGGTGTCATCCTCCTCCTCATCGTCGTCTTCGAGGAGACGGGGGGACAACTCTTTGTCTCATCCTCCCCAGTGGCCCCCGCAAGGGAGGTTGGGGGACATCCTATCCATAATTTCTCCCTGGCTGCAGGGCTCTTGTGGCTCCTTGGACTGAGAGGAGAGGAACGGGTCTTTGTTACCCGCCACCGCAACCCGAAGCCTCCTTTATTTGATTTTGAAAATAAGCGCTTCTAGATGTGTAGATGAGAGCGAAAAGATATATAATTCACGAGAATGAAAAACTCGCCTAGACATGGTCGTTTTACACTCTCGAGAATAATACACCCAGCAAACAGCAAGATTGAATCTATCGCGTTGCGACATTACCTTGCAGCTTCGTCTGTAAACTGTTGAGCAATAAATCTAATAATGCGTCTGATGAGCGCAGCTTCCACAAGCTTCACGGGGAAGAGAGTGAGAATGGCACAGCAGCAAGCTGCAACGGTCTATATACAAGGGAGGTGGGACTCCTGATCGCTATAGCTATTGGTCTGTCATGCTGACAGACGTTGTTAATTGGTGCTTCCTCAATCGGTCACACCTGAGGCCTTCCCTTAGTGAGATACTGAACAAATGTTAGAAAGACAACTCGATTTGTGTTCATGTTTCAACAGCATGAGTGTGAGCAAACGCTGAAAATTTGTTTGGCCAGTATTCCTGTTTTAAAGTCAACATGAAAAGCCATTCGGGGGGTGGGGGGGGGCTTGATTTTATCCATTGAGAATTATTTGGATTGTGAAAAGTACCAGAATGTACCAGCAAGATTACAATGACAAACATTGCTCTGCAGAATAACATGCATTTTAGAGGTAGACCGATTAATCGGCTTTACCGATTAATCTGTGACGATATTTGCTTTTTTTGGCTATCGGCAAAAATCTATGCCACTATAACACTTTTTTTATTTTATTTTTATTCATTATTTCTTTTATTACATTTTTTATTTTTATTTTATTCAATAAACCTCATCTGGTAAAATATATCTACAAAACTCTTCATCTGGTGAATATATAGGTTATAAAAAGCTTAATTTTGTAAATACTAACATATTTCAGGCTTGTATATAGTTAAAGTTCCGTATTATGCACCAAATCTTAATTTTTATGGTTGTTATTGGGATTTTGGTTGCACAATAAACTGCTTTTGGGATTTTATTTAGTTAAGACTCTAGTAGCCTCTATGTCTGTGCCCGTCATTGTAAGGAAAGGCTAAGAAATGTTTTATTATTCTATAAAATGATTAATCTGTTATTGGTCTTTTCCACCACCTTAGTTATCGGTATTGGCAAAATCCACTATCGGTCAACCTCTAACATGCATCGATAATTTTGTACACAAAAAGAGCAGGAGCATGTATTAAGAAAGTAAATAAGGTCAATTTTGATATTTAATGTTGACTTTAATAGCAAACTAAAGCAAAATTCAGATCTTTAATAAACTTTAATACATGTCAGTGTTTGCATTGGCAGAAGTCTGTTAACTCCAGTGCATGTCTAGCAAGATTAGACTTGCAATTAAGACATTGAATAAATTTCAATGTACTATATAAGTGGAATAATTAAGAAAAGACAATCATGATAAAGTCAGCCATGTATGAAGCAAATGCAGTATACGCCACACATTAAAGCTTATGTGTTGTAATTGGAGGAAATGTCAGCTAAGACAGATTTATTGTGATCATTTATCTCAATTGAATTTTGTCAATTGAGTGCGAGCTTGCAGCAAACCATGTGCAGTGACCTTCATCCATGATGCATGGTGCATATTCGGCTTCAATGACCGTTTACTTGAATATAGTGCCTCTTATGTCAATCTCAAGTAAATAAATACATGTAAAGTATGGTTTGGTGTGCATGTCTGACTTTGTGAAAATGTTTTGCATGTGTGTGTTAAAATCTCACCGAATCGACTCCTCCAGATCTGATCAGGTGATACAGGTCTCAACTTCCTCTCTGACTTGATTTCCTCCAGAATGCGTTCATGAAGGCTGGGAGGATGTTCGGCCTGCGGCTTGAGCTTGCGTGCAGCTACCTGAAACCACACGTACAGAAAGAGTCCAAAATTAAGGATTAAAGTTAAAGAACCTTCTACTAAAGAAACATCACAAGTCACATGTCTTCTCATGACTTTAAACCTTGATGAAAAGATTCAAAAGAAGTTTATCTAAGATTCACCAGAAGTCCATGTAGCGACAAATTCCTGATCAGCGTCTGAAATTAACTTTTATTAACACACTTGTGATATTTGTCATTTTTCTCCATTTTTATTGCATTTTTATGATACTTTTTTATACTTATGCAATGTCAGGGTGTTTTTGGGTGGTTTCCAGGGTGTTGCTAAGTGGTTTTCTACAAGTCCAAGACAAAAGAGACCATGCCCAAGTTTCTATGATATCCTGATCCCGAGTTCATGAGATCTTTTGCTTATTTTTCATCTCCAGAGCAGACGTATATATTCTAAAAAACAACAACCTTTCAGAAAATAAACCATGATTCTGTATATGTTTCAAATAGATACAATGTGTAAGTATTGTAATTATTAGCTGTTTTCACTCCAAACTTTGGGTTTACTGTTTATCTACGGTAAAACTGTAAAACCATTGGCAGGTGGCACTCTTTCCAGAAGAAATGTTACAATATAAAAGCTTGTGTTCAGTGTGAAAAACAAGCCTGCGTCAATGTTCATAATCAAAAGGGAGGTGCACTCTATTTCTACTGTACTGCACTGGGTCTTTTTTTACCTAAACTGCCAACACACAAGAGTTAAGGGGCAATTAAAAGGGACTTTTGCCCTCGAACCATATAAAACAACAGTTTGTTCCCCAATTATGCCAACTACTTCAATTAAATCATTTAGTTGAATACATTTTCAATCTTTTTTTTTTTTCCTTTCGTTTTTGTCCAAAATCCTGGTAAATTTCTGATCGTTAAACCACCGAAACAAAAAATATGAAAAACAAAAATCACAACATTTTTGTACCAGATGCAGTTTCACTAAGAGAGGGGTTTTCAAACTTTTTGATGGCAAAGACCCCCAATTTGATGATCCCTTTGCAAGGGACCCCCTGTGTGAGGAAAAAAATAGTACATTATATTATAAAGACTTCTGGTTGAGTATTGACGCTGACTACCACTCCTGGAGTCACGAGTTCGAATCCAGGGTGTGCTGAGTGACTCCAGCCAGGTCTCCTATGCAACCAAATTGGCCCAGTTGCTAGGGAGGGTAGAGTCACATGGTATAACCTCCTCGTGGTCGCGATTAGTGGTTCTCGCTCTCAATGGGGCGTGTGGTGAGTTGTGTGTGGATCGTGGAGAGTAGCATGAGCCTCCACATGCTGTGAGTCTCCGCGGTGTCATGCACAACGAGTCATGTGATAAGATGCGCGGATTGACGGTCTCAGAAGTGGAGGCAACTGAGACTTGTCCTCCGCCACCCGGACTGAGGTGAGTAACCGCCTACTAAGGACCTACTAAGTAGTGGGAATTGGGCCTTCCAAATTGGGGAGAAAAGGGAATAAAAAAATAAATAAAAAATAAAGACTTCTGGTTTGCAAAATTAAATAATTGGCTTTTATATTGTCTTTGTACTAAAGCCAAAAGAAGTTATGAAAATATTACCTGGAAAATGTTTACTTCTTATTAAGTTGATAAAGTATTTTTCGTACGGCAAAATGAAAAAAAAAATTTTTTTTTTTTGGGGGGGGATTTTTCCCCTTTTTCTCCCAATTTGGAATGCCCAATTCCCAATGCGCTCTAAGTCCTCGTGGTCGCATAGTGATTTGCCTCAGTCCAGGTGGCGGAGGACGAATCTCAGTTGCCTCCGCGTCTGAGACCGTCAACCCGCGCATCTTATCACGTGGCTTGTTGAGCGCGTTGCCACGGAGACATAGCACGTGTGGAGGCTTCACGCCATCCACCGCGGCAACCATGCTCAATTCACCATGCGCCCCACCGAGAACAAATCACATTATAGCGACCACGAGGAGGTTACCCCATGTGACTCTACCCTCCCTAGCAACCGGGCCAATTTGGTTGCTTAGGAGACCCGGCTGGAGTCACTCGGCACGCCCTGGGATTCAAACTAGCGAACTAGCGAACTCCAGGGGTGGTAGCCAGCGTATTTTACCACTGAGCTACCCAGGCCCCCCGTACGCCAAAATAATTTTAGATATAAAAACAATTAAATAAATTCAATTACATAAAATAAAAAATAATATATAAAAAATAATATAATTTTTTCTAAATATTTTGGCGGACCCCCTAGCATCCCCTTGTGGCACCCCGGACCTCAGTTTGAAAACCCCAGCACTAAGAGACGGTTTATCTATATACTCAACTTTGGAAAGCTGGCAGGCCGGAATGCATTTATTTAATGCATTAAAGATTTTAAATACTTTTTTATATTAATGAGGCAAGTAGACTATACTAAATATGCTCTTTAATACATCATGGACACATGCAATTAACAAGAATAAAACATTATATATAGATACGTGTATATAGCTTAATTCTTTCAAAAGTGTGGTTCTTTGAAAACATAAAAACATCAGAATTTTTTTTTTTGTTTGTTGTTTAGCTTTTAAAATATCCAGACTTTTATAAGTAGGCCATATACTGCAGCAGAATGCACCACTCTTAAAAATCGCAATGTACAATTAAAATGTACAGTTTGTAAAATGTCAACATTTACTCCCATGTATAGAAAGAAAATATAATCTGTTCTGTTGTCACTGTCAAAGATTGTCATGACACATTGGCTACTTAGTAAACAAACATACACACACACACACACACACACACACACACACACCTTTATTGTAGGATAAACCTTTTTTACTGCTACTACTGTTCACGACGAGCATATACTGTGTCTCTGTTAAGCTCTTCAAACAGGTTTGTCACACGACACTTTTCGTTGACTCGCGCTTTGGCAGTGACGAGCGCTCACAAACTGTTTCTGTCAACTCATGTTATATAAAGTAGCTTATAAACAGATGTATATTTGCTCCTTTGTAGTTTAATTTACTCTTTTCATCCATTTGCATTTTCTTTTCCACTACAACGGTCCAGTAATAAAATTGATATTTTATACAGTATATAAACTGTATATACAGTATACAAGTATATATATAGTATATACTTTAAATGCTGCAAAATACAGCTTCGTGGCCAGTTAGAAGTATTTACGGGTGATAAACTGCAGGTAAAATAATGTGCACTCACGGGATTTAGGGGTGGTCTGGACCTGATGAAATCCAGTATGATCTCATGAGCGCTCTTCTTTAACCTGGGAGGAATATCTCCACTCACCTGAGAAACAGAGAGAAGGAGACAAAATGCATATGAGATTTGAACACATACATACACTGTGAGAACTTAAGGGGAACTGACTTCATACATCCACTAAAAATCACCTTGACACTAGTTGATTAAAAGTCACCGGGAAAAAAATGCACTTACAAATGAATCATTTGTAATGGAAAGTCAACAATTTAGATGAACATTTCAGAATGCTAAATTAATCCACAGGTCCCACAAAAACACAGAACTCACCGTGACTTTGCGTAGTTTGTAGCGTTTACCACGGATGTCGTCCATAAGCATCTCGTAAGGGGTCAGCTGGAACTCAATAGGCATCGGGTTAAACTGCCGTTCCTGAACCTTCTTCAGCTTCACACCGTTTCTCAAATCTTGCATGACCTGCACCCAGAACCATGGCTGACAACACACAACCACACAACAGAGCAGGAACATGTGCGTGAACCAACCGACCTCTGTTATATGAAGGTAAATTAAATTCAGAATACAGAGCTATAAAATGAATGTGGAGAGCATAGCTCAGATCATTTAGTCTTGGGAGAATCTGAGAAACATTTGAGTTCATATTGAGGTCTCTGACTTATAAAAGGAGACTTCCGAGTCACCCCACAGTGTGTAAAAATGAAGAGGAAACTCCTGTAGAAACTATACAATAATATATTTATATATACAGTATATAAGTGAAAATAAAAACACAGTGATTGGGAAAGAAAGAATAAAAGACAGGAGAGCCAATCAAATGTCTCCATTCTTTTGAAACACACTTACCCAATCAGCATTCTGCAGCTCGTTTATCTCCCTTCCCGGATCGTCGACTGTGTCGCCCTCCATCTTTCGCAGGTTCTGTTCAATCAGAATCAGACACAAAAATTCTAATACCAGCAGAGCCAATCAGACTTCTCTAGAATGATTAGATGCAGCAGCATTTTACTGCAACTGCGATGTGTCGCAAGTATATTATTTCTCCTAACAACTGAGTTAATCTCAATGTGTCAAGAATTTATGACTCATATTTTACCACCAACTATTTTCATGGCATCTAAGTGAATTTGATTTTTTAAATTACTGTAATGAGAATTTGGGGAGAAAATTTGCTTTATTGTCCTGAAAATAGTGTCCCAATGCAAAAAATCCTTTTTGTCAACATTTAACACTTAATCACTCTTTGGGTCATTTTTGACCGATTCAATTTTGTTTTTAATAAAAATGGTCTGATTAATCTAAGCAGTACAAGGCTTGGTAACTTTTCCTAAACTTGTTTGGGTCAAATTTGACCTGCCATAGGAAATGAATGGGTGAGACTTACAAATTACAATCAATAAATCAAGACACAATGTAGAACACAAGCACACATAAATGAAGAGGTGAGAATATAAAACATCCACAATGCAGAAAACACACACATCCATATTTTGCAAACCTTGAATCGTATTATGACTGGTTCACAAGCAGTCGAGACTGATATTAGCTGCACATACACAGTCCACAGCACAGGGAAACATGATGCAGATCGCCAGAAACGCATCCAAATGGTCAAAGACGTCCAGCTAGTGCTTGTTTACATACACCAACAATTAAAAATAGCACAGATGGGCTTAAGAACAGCAAGACGCAGAACAGCTTAATGAAGCCGAACGGAGCCTCCTTTTCTCAGCTGTAACTGACACAGTGTCTTTTAAAAGCAATGCGATAAACATGAGAATGGTCAAAGATGTCCGTGTAATGTATATGCAATAAAGCTTCAAAATAGTCCAGATGGTTCCCCTTTGGTGTTCAAGAATAGCTGGTAACACTAGGTCTGTCTCTCTCCCTCTCTGTTTACGATGCGAACTGAGCGCCTGTGGGCGGGGCCAAGGGTGCGATGACACGTCGTGGGGCTTGTAAATACAACTGAGCAATGTCCCGTGATGTCACGAATACACAGTTTCCAAAACGAGACATTTCAATAGAGTGGGAACTATACAGTAAATGCTCTTTGTTAACATGTTATTTATTTTTTGTTGTTGATCATATCACAATATTTTTCAAAATAATCGCAATTCGATTTTGTGTCCAAATAGTTTTTTATCCACTGCATTTTATTGACAGGAAGGGGCGGGAACTAAATGCGTGTGTGCTGTGGGGCAAATGCACCCTCTTTATCAAGTGTAAGATGAGCCTTTCTGCCTTCACGAATTTGTCTCTCTGTGCAGGCTCTGCTCGTTCCCATGAGGGTTTACTGTTACCGTACCGAAAAGCTGCCTGTTATTCCCAAACAAAAGCTGCTGCCACAGTGGGACAAATGGAAAATGCCTGCAGTTCAAGCGTTAAAGCAGTGCAACTACACAGTGAATAAAAAACAAACAAAGTATAGGTAAATCTGAACATGCATGGCATCATTTCGAGCTCTGTGTTGTCCGGTTCTTTGTGTTTTTAAAGGTGAATCTGAAAGGTTTAAAAGAAAAATCATTCTCTGGTTCATAATGAGGCCATAATGTGTTGACCTCTCACCTCTTTGGCACTCTTGATCTTCTTCAAGAAGGTGTGGAGCTCTTTGGTTTCGGCGTAGAGAGCTCGACACACGGCCTGATAGTGAGCGGGTGCGTCTGCAGGGGTCGGCAGGTGGAGGGCGCACAGCTACAGACACAGAGAACATAGCGATTTATTCAGCTGGTTTCAGTTGTTATTTCAAATGTTAAAAATGATTTACATGTTGTGAATAAACAATGTTAGAATGAATGCTTTCCATATGAAAATGAAACACTATAAACTGTAATACAGCATATGAATGTCCTAGTATGCCATAAATGAATTCAATGGACAGAAAGTGTTGTGAGTCACTCTTGTCTTCATACTGGCAGCAAACTGTCCGACTGTGCATTCTGCAGCCCATTAGTGAAACAGCCTTACTCAACAGAAACAGAAACATGTACCGTTACTTAAAAAACACACTCATAAATGCTCACACTTTGACCTGATCATTTACCACAGCAGATGAGGGAAAAATGCATTATGTGAATGAGTGTGTACCAGAAAAATACTACTGCACACTGTAAACAGTTTGCATACTGCATACTATTTTGAATACTTTTTAAATAGTTACAGCAGTATACAGATACAGTACATACTTGAGCACTAAAGGCCATGCTATATTGCAAATTTCCATTGTGAACGGCCTTTAGATGTGAGTATATTCACACTATTTTGTAGCACGGCCTCTTTTAACTTTTTGCTTATGAAAATACTGTATACTGTACTGTAAAATTATTTTTTTAATAGTATCTAAAATAGTCAGCCTGATCTCATGAACATTAGGTGACCGTAGCAACATTTTTGCAAAATTAATTTACGTGCTTCTTTAGACGTTTTACTGCAGTTTCCCAGTGAAATGTCCAACAGGTGGCGCCAAAAGCAAGTGAAATGGTGTTATAATCAGACGCTTTCTCCCCTTTTCCCCCCAATTTGGAATGCCCAATTCCCAATGCGCCCTAAGCTCATGGTGGCGTAGTAACTCGCCTCAATCCGGGTGGTGGAGGACGAATCTCAGTTGCCTCCGCGTCTAAGACCGTCAATTCACGTGGCTTGTTGAGCGCGTTACCGCGGAGATGTAGCGCGTGTGGAGGCCCATGCTATTCTCCGTGGCATCCAAGCACAACTCACCACGCGCCCCACCGAGTGCGAGAACCACATTATAGTGACCACAAGGAGGTTACCCCATGTGACTCTACCCTCCCTAGCAACCGGGCCAATTTGGTTGCTTAGGAGACCTGGCTGGAGTCACTCAGCACGCCCTAGATTCGAACTCGCGACTCTAGGGGTGGTAGTCAGCGTCAATACTCGCTGAGCTACACAGACCCCCTCAGACGCTGTTTTTAAGGTGAATATTAGATGGAGGTTTTAAAAAGTAAAACAAACCTCCCTAACATAAACCTAACTGTGGAGAGCAGGGCGTGGCCGAGCGGCGTCTGGGCAGGGTGAAGCCGGGGAGATGAGTGGTGAACGAGTTCCACCTGTGCGCCACACTAACCAATAATGATCTAAAAGCAAATAAGAGGTGAACAAAACAGACATTCTTAACCTAAACCAACACCTAAACCTCACCGATAGTGTCCTAAAACAAAATAAGTGTCAGCTTGCTTGACCGTGGTCTTCCAAGTTCAAGTCCAACACTCAATCAGGTGAGCTACCACGCAAGTTAATCACATCAGAATAAATGTATATACTGTATGTAGGTGGGTCTGTAAGAGAAGCATTAAAATGTCTCATTTTTCAAATGATGCGTTAGATTAAAAGTGTTTCGATAGCATAACAAAGCAGTGTGTGAGTAATAGAGCACAAAATAAGTGTTTATAAAGTTAATAAACCGCACAGTTGTTGTAGCGCCTCTAGCATTCATTTCAACATAGAATGCGGCACGTAAAAGTCCGTTTGCAAAAATGTTGTTATAGTAACATTCATTCTGAGACTAGATTTAAATAGTATGCAATATACAAAAAACACTTTGAACAGTAGTATGCTACATTGTTGTCACGTGACCTCTTTACGTTGCATGTTTAATTCAGAGAGAGGCGTCCAGTTATCATCTCAGAAATAATTATGCTTGCTTTGCATTTTTAATCCTATTTTAACTAATTACACTAATTGGCTAGTTATATTAACTAACTGGCTGTTCAAATAATGAGTCAAGAAAGATATTTAAAATTGCATCTGGTTTACTTCTTGTTCTTTTGTCACGATAGAAATCAAAGGTAAATTAGAGTACAATGCATACTATTTCTACAATACTGTATTTAGTATTTATACTGTATGTGAATTTTTTGTTCGCTGGGAATGCCCGGATGACCTGCTATATTTGCCAATCAATCAAACTGAGAAAAATGTTTCGAAAAATAATGTAAAAATGCTACAGTAACAAATTATATTATATCTAACAAGACAAAAAAAATCTGTAAAATATTATATAAAAAAAAAATTATAAAAAAAGTTTGAATTCCCTCATATTTATTATGTCCAACAAGACAATACTTGTACTTTTATGGTAAACTGTTGTCAATATTAAAAACAATAATTGGGCCTTGCGTGATCCATCACATTTGATTATAATTTATTGACATTTTTATGTTGTTTAGTTAATGTTTACTGCATTATTTTAGTGTCACGTGTGTTACCTTTTGTTTTACCACCTGTGTTATTATGGTGGTTAATGGTACATTTAAAAATTTTTTGTTTTTTATAGATTTAAAGAAATTCTAGACATTTAATGGCATCCTGTAATGCCTGAAACACTGTCATCATACGTTTAACCAGTGGCGGATTTAGGCATGGGTGACATGTCTGAGACCGTCGGGGGCATCTTGCGGGGGGGTGGCACGAGGCACCCACACAGACCCCCCCCACCCCCAGTCAACAACTTTGGGGGCGTGTTGAAGTGGGTTTCACCCAAGGCGCCATACAAGCTAGAACAGCTACTGCGCTTAACGGTAAAGTTCGGGGAACCAAATCTGCCAGTTTTGTGCCATAAATTTAACAGGACATTGGCCCGGTTCCTAGGGAGTGTAGAGTCACATGGATTAACCTCCTCGTGGTCGCTATAATGTGGTTCTCGCTCTCGGTGTGGCACGTGGTGAGTTGTCCGTGGATGCCGCGGTGGATGGCGTGAAGCCTCCACATGCGCTATGACGGTCTCAGACACGGAGGCAACTGAGATTCGTCCTCCGCCACCACGAGGACTTAGAGCGCATTGGAAATTTGGCCATTCCAAATTGGGGAGAAAAAATAAATAAAAATAGTCATATTTCCATGAGGCAACGAATGCAAGTATTTTCACGTGCATGGATTCACACTGCTGCGGTTAAATATCCTCTTTGGGGTGCTTCATGTTTAATGGCATAACAGTCACATGAAGTCATCTTTGCAACCTGAACTTCTTCAGAACGTAGCACAATGCAGCACAACAAATTTTAATTGGTGTCAAAAAATGCGGCAATCATGCATGAGATGCTGAAAGACAAAAAGAGTGCTACAGTCAAAGACGTTCGTCCAGGGCGTGTTAACAGTATTTAGAAAAACAGTGCAGAAGCACACAAAAGTATGTTTGAACAGCCCCTAACCCGCCCTATACTTGAAAAACTGACCCAAAACCCGGCTGTAAAACTCGTCGAGTTCAAGTCAGGTTGAAGACCTCTAGTGCACGAGTAGAATAACCGAATAGTGATTTTGGTATTCGAATAGTGGCATGTCAAACGGTTAACCGAATGTCGACTATCCGTGCACATCCCAAGTGCATGCTACTGTTTGTCGTTGCACAATGCATTCTGTTTAACATACTATTTTTTGGGGGCCTGGGTATCTCAGCGAGTATTGACGCTGACTACCACCCCTGGAGTCACGAGTTCGAATCCAGGGCGTGCTGAGTGACTCCAGCCAGGTCTCCTAAGCAACAAAATTGGCCCGGTTGCTAAGGAGGGTAGAGTCACATGGGGTAACCTCCTCATGGTCACGATTAGTGGTTCTCACTCTCAATGGGGTGTGTGATAAGTTGTGTGTGGATTGTGGAGAGTAGCATGAGCCTCCACATGCTGTGGGTCTCCGCGGTGTCATGCACAACGAGTCACGTGATAAGATGCGCGGATTGACGGTCTCAGAAGTGGAGGCAACTGAGACTTGTCCTCCACCACCTGGATTGAGGGGAGTAACCGCGCCACCACAAGGACTTACTAAGTAGTGGGAATTGGGCATTCCAAATTGCGGAGAAAAAACATATATATTTTTTTAAATAGTAGGTAGTATACAGTATATAGTAGGTAGTAAGCATACTTAATAGACTGTGTTATTAGTTTTTTATGTGCTATTTGGTGCCAAATTGCCTCTAATACCTTGATGATGTCACAGTAGCCGCGGATACGGCAGGGATGGGCGGGATTCTCCTCTCCATTATCCTCCTCTTCTTCAGTGGCAGCGTAGCCTTCGTCAGGGCAGGAGTCGCTCTCTGTGTCGACAACGTTCGTCATGAGGTCAATGAGCAGCTCCAGTGGAGGACTCAGCTCACGCTCCTCGTTCTCTTTCAGGCCGTAATCCAGAGCCTTATAAATCATAATGCCTAGAGACTCGATCACCTACAACACAAGAACACCTAACGTTATCAGTTACACTGCAAGAAATCATATTAATAAAGCTGAAGTGTGTAATGTATGTGCAGTGTTGGGTGTTGTAACATATTACATGTAATCTGCATTACATAATCAGATTACAAAAATCAAGTACTTGTAATTAGATTAAATTACATTTTAATTGGATTACATAATTACATATTAATTAGGCAAAGGCAGTACATTTTTCGTAATTTATTGATCTCTATTATTCGTCTTTTTAAATATTTTACATTTTTCATTCTAAAGCTGACATACGTTCGGTAAGTCTTTGAGTGTTTAATTGCAAACACAGACCTGATACTGGCCACCAGACATAATTACACTGAAGATGGAGTGGTTTTCCACACATAAATGCCGAACCGATTGCGTTAGGGCAGTAAAGTTAGTTTTAGTTTCGCAAATTGCTTTTGTACTCGGCTTCAGTAACGAACATGAATGGGCTTTTCCTTTTGACAACATTTGACAATGTCGTTAATTCACAAATATAACTGGTCTAACCTGTTACCACACATGCATGATGTTTGTAATGGCAAAACTGTCAGAGTAAGATGCATTTTTAAAGGTGCACTCAGTAACTTTTTGTTTGTGTCATCTTGGACTTACAGTGGCACCTAGTGGCCTGGATGAAGCATAATTTAAAATCAACAGTTTTCAGTTACAGATGCCATTGTAGAAATTCACTATTCACAGTCAGCCATGATTAATTTAATCCAAGAGTGAAAGTGTCCAATAACAAGATGATTACTGAGATTAAGCGAGTAGTCTTCAGCTGGTCATGTGATTCAAAATGGCAGCCCCCATGAGGGCGCCCCTACCCCATGTAGAATAAAACATTTTTTATAAAGCTACTGATATGACTAGAGTCCTCATTTCAGGTGAGTCCTCATGATTTTATACATAAGTTTCAAAACTACAATTCATTTCTATAAGAGTAAAACTTTTTTATTGTGGGAAAAAAATGACTAAGTGCACCAGAGTTTCCACTAAGAAATTTTGGAGAAGGCCAACGTGTCCGGGAATGATAAAGTTTGTCGGACAAAATGGAAAAAATCTGGTAATCTCATTTTGGTGTTTATTTTGAGTTGTAACACGATGACCTATGCACAATAATGTGATATAGGCTAATAATGACACAACCAAGTCAAACTATAAAAGTTTGCTCTTTATAGTTGATTTTCGTTTAAAAAAAAAACATTTTGCTGCCAAAGTGAGGTCAAATGTGTCCAGTGTTTCTCTACAACTTAAGATATTAAACCTTCCTGGTGTCCTTGTCCTCCAGAAGGCTGTTTCTTTTCACCCAATTTGGAATGGCTAATTCCCAATGTGCTCTAAGTCCTCGTGGTGGTGTAGTGATTCGCCTCAATCCGGGTGGCGGAGGACGAATCCCAGTTGCCTCCGCGTCTGAGACCATCAACCCGCGCATCTTATCACGTGGCTTGTTGAGCGCGTTGCCACGGAGACATAGCTCGTGTGGAGGCTTCACGCCATCCACCGCGGCATCCACGCTCAACTCACCACGCCCCACCCACTGACAACGAACCACATTATAGCGATCACGAGGAGGTTACCCCATGTGACTCTACCCTGTCTAGCAACCGGGCCAATTTGGTTGCTTAGGAGACCTGGCTGGAGTCACTCAGCACGCCCTGGGATTCAAACTAGCGAGCTAGCGAACTCAAGGGGTGGTAGCCAGCATCTTTTACCACTGAGCTACCCAGGCCCCCTCAGAAGGCTGTTTTACTGTGATTCTGAAGTGAGAAGCTTCTGCGCAGCAGGTAGGAATAACGGCTGCTTTTGCCAGTGTGCGGGTTATAATGCACTGTAGTCGCAGACTAGGACTTCGCAAGCTGGGGTGGCATGATATTGTGCACATGTGGCATCAACTAAAGGGGTTGCTGACACATCATGTTAATATTTTCACTGGACATTGTATCCGACAATGTTTGAATTTGTCGAACATTAGGACATTTTAACGGTCAAAAACCGGTAATTACCAGCTAACAGAAACCCTGGAGTGCACCTTTAAAACGTTGTACTCATTAAAACCATTTAAAGGAATATTCCGGGTCCAGTATAAGTTAAGTTCAGTCGACAGCATTTGTGACATAATGTTGATTACCACAAAAATTAATTTCGACTCATCCCTCCTTTTCTTTACAAAAAAACACAAGTCTGTGTTCCAGTGAGACACTTACAATGGAAGTCAATGGGGCCAATTTTTGAACGTTAAAATAATCACTGTTTCAAAAGTATAGACATAAGACATAAACAATATGTGTTAACATGATTTTAGGTCATAAATCACTTACTAACCTTTTCTGCGTAAAGTTACAGCCAGTTTTACAACTTTGTTGCCATGACGATGCAATGTCAACAAAACCTAAAACCCTTAAATGACTGTAAAAACAACAATTTATACAACTTTACAGCTCAAATAATGCATGAGTTTTAACAGAAGTATTAATGTAAGTGCTTTTATAAAATTATAAGCTTCACATTTCTGCCTTTAAACCCTCCAAAAATTGGCCCCATTGACTTCCATTGTATGTAAGTGCCTCACTGTCACCTCGATTTCTACAATTTTTAAAGAAAAGGAAATTCATTTTTGTGGTAATCAACACTATGCCACACATGCCGTCGATTGAGCTTAACTTGTATTGAACCCGGAATATTTTTTTAGCAACATTGTCAAAATGGCACAAACTTTCCTACTCAAATGCACATCAAATAAACAAGAATTAGGTCAGAACATCCATAAGCAATTAGATTAGATTATTTTTTTAAATGCAATCCAAGAGATTACATTACTGACTACAGTTTTAGTCATTAAACACCTCGTCATAGCAGACGCGACAAGATTCCAGCGACAAGGTACCTGCCTGTCCACCCCAGACGCGACACCGCGATATTCATACACTAAAATGAGGATTACTGACAATAAAATGTAGAAATCATATACAGAACAGTGTGCTTATTGAACGCAACTCATTTTCTCACTGAAGCTCTGTAACACTTTCTACAGCAAGCCCCAAGAGGATAAATACACAATCACACACATACACAGGGCAAAGTTACTTTATGAATCGCATCCTTCTTCAGTTTGTTATGATTGTTTATGCTCACGTGGTACTCCTGTTGTTATTTCGGCGATCTCCACGTAACATTTGTTTTTATGAAACAAACACAAAAAAATTATTTCCCATATACTAAATGCTAAGGGGAAGTTTTTTGGATTATCACAGTCTGGGATATGCCCCTTTAACACTTTAAATGCCAGTTTGTATACATAATGCCATTGTTGTTTTGTACACACACACAAATTTCACAATACACACAAACAAAACACTCTGACATCCATACCAACACACCCACACAATTGTAGCTGCATCATTTATTCAATTGTCCTGCAGTGCTCTATAATACAGCAAACAGAAAATAGGGGAAAAGCTTGTATTTGCTCCATAGGCTAAACATGAGAAAGATGGCGCCATCTGGTGGAAAATATTAAAAATGTAAATTTTGAAGCCAGGGCTCCGGAATGAAAGCATAATATCATAGAATTCATGATTTTATGCTTTAATGGCACTGGGATCAAATATTGCAATTTTAATGGGTTTCAATGGGGACATTTTTGTCCTGAAGGTCCTGAGTGTGACTATTTTGTATACACAGTGTATTATAGATGTATTATAGGAACTGAGGTTGAAATATCAAAATTCCCCCAAAAAATACACACCTTTGGCAACATGTATGCCGTTGGCATTAACACGGCCAAAATGATCAAAAAAGCAAAAATGAAAAAGACTAAAATGACCTGAAGGTCGCACAAGGGTTATTTAAGGGTTATGTTATTTACACAGATTTTTATTTATTTTATTTTTTCAAGAATTTGAATGCTTCTTACGTTTTTTCTTAAGAACAGTCTTAAAAGGGGGCCTGGGTAGCTTAGAGGTAAAAGACGCTGGCTACCACCCCTGGAGTTCGCTAGCTCGCTAGTTCAAATCCCAGGGCGTGCTGAGTGACTCCAGCCAGGTCTCCTAAGCAACCAAATTGGCCCAGTTGCTAGCGAGGTTAGAGTCACATGGGGTAACCTCCTCGTGGTCGCTATAATGCGATTCGTTCTTGGTGGGGCGTGTGGTGAGTTGAGCATGGATGCCGCGGTGGATGGCATGAAGCCTCCACACACACTATGTCTCCATGGCAACACGCTCAACAAGCCACATGATAAGATGCGTGGGTTGATGGTCTCAGGCAACTGGGATTCATCCTCCGCCACCCGGATTGAGGCGAATCACTACGCCACCACGAGGACTTAAAAGCGCACTGGGAATTGGGCATTCCAAATTGGGTGAAAAAGGGGGGAAATTCCCCCCTCCCCAAAAAAATATAAGAACTTAAATTTTTTGGGGAATACAAAATATTCTTAGCTTTTTTCTTATGTTAAAAATTAAGAAGAAAATGGTAGTTAAGAAGAATGTTCTTCTTGTTTTGTGAATCTGGCCCCAGTACCAGATTACATTTCATAAGTAATCCAACCCACCACTATTTATGTGTCTTGGTTCCAGAAGTATTTTCCCATTTATTTGTATGGTGTAAACTGTGAATCCACTGCAAAACAAGTCTCTCCTTTCAAACAACATTTAACAGAGCATCTAAAAGTGTCAGGTTTGTGCAATTTAAGAAACAAGTTTTATTTTCAATAAATTCTGAGACTGGACAACCATGTACCCACTGGAGGTGAAACTTTCTCTGCAACCTGACACTACGAAACTGTGTGAAGCCTGTTCCAACAACTGGTTAAGGCAATGAACCTGAAAGGGTTTTGCTTTTTAAATCTGACAAAACAACTGCTTTTGCTTCAGTACCAGATTTCAGAGTATCAAGTGGCGACCCAACACAATACCAAACCCGTAACCTGTTTTTAATGTAGTCTTGGACGTATTTTCTTTAAGCTGGTAACATTTCTTCATTGTTTTTAAGGATGAGGGCATGTCATGCAACGTTTCTGAGTGACAGATGAATCTGTGCCAAAATATCACCCACATCACTATTGTTTGGAAGATTTGGGTTGCCCCAGCTGTCCACACAAGGGTCCGTCTACTCATAAAGACATTTTTGTTAATACTGTGATGTCAACAGACTCAAACAGTTTACCAACAGATTCTTAAAATGCAGTTAAGTGAACAAACAGACTCTTCATTGTATTTAAAGCAGTTCATTACATCCAAAAATGAAATTCCTGGATAATAACTACTTCAGTTTAAAAGCTGCTCATTAAACCCTAGAATCTCATTAATAAAAGAGGCTTTGTGATCAAAGCAGAATTCAAAATAATTCTATTAAATAGCCAGAGGCCCCGAGCTTATGAAGAGTCTTTGATTGATGTTTAATTAAAACAAATATAATGACCAAAAACAGTAAGTCAGCCGACTCTCACCAAGAACGTGAGGTTAAAAAAGTGTCTGCTAAATTTTAAAGTTGATTTAAAAAATACACATGCATTGCAAAGTGGTTGCCAAGCAGTTGCTATGGTGTTGCTAGGGAACTGCTTTACAGTTGCTGATGTGTTCTGCATGGTTGCCAAGAAGTTGCAGTTACTAAGGTGGTCTAAGTCTCATTGCACATTATGGTGAGAATCAGCTGAAGCAGACGTAATGCATCCAGCAGCTGATTCACTCGATGTATTCTAAATGGTTTCCGTCTGAGCTCTTCTCCGCTGGAAAGCAGCTTAAAAGGGATTTGAATATAGCGTCTCAGATATACATAGTGGGATGGGTTCGCTGCAGAACTGTGTGTGTAGTGCGAGACCAGTGCATCTGTCAAAGCATTAAATTGACCATTTTTCACACTTTATAAGGGCACTGAGTCAATGAACTACACTGAGACAGATATATCAGCATCTTAAGATTAACAGAAGTGTAAGCTTTCCTTGTGTCAGTTCCAAACATCTACTAATAGCCAATGTCAATGGATAATGTCAATATTTCAAGTTAATATTGTGTCTACTGTATACTGTATGTGCACATCTCAAATGCTTTAATTCAAGTGTATAAGTCTTGATCACAGGCTGAGCAGTATGATGCATATGGCCGTTTCTTCAACTTTGGGCACTTTTATCACAAAATTTTACACTCTTGCTAATTTATTTAATTTGTCTACCAACAATGTCCAACAGTGTGTGCACATGCATCGCAGGAGATTTACAGTATGTCATTCAAGTCATGAAATTTCCCACCACAGCGTCATTTCCAGATTTTATTTTATTTTTTTTCCTTTATCACCCAGTTTGGAATGCCCAATTCCTAGTGCATTTTTAAGTCCTTGTGACGGTGTAGTGAATCGCCTCACTCCGGGTGGCGGAGGACGAATCCCAGTTGCCTCCGCGTCTGAGACCGTCAACCCGCGCATCTTATCACGTGGCTTGTTGAGCATGCTGCCACGGAGACATAGAGCTTCGCGCCATCCACTGTGGCATACGTGCTCAACTCACCACGTGCCCCACGGAGAACGAACCACATTATAGCGACCACGAGGAGGTTACCCCATGTGACTCTACCCTCCCTAGCAACCGGGCCAATTTGGTTGCTTACGAGACCTGGCTGGAGTCACTCAGTACGCCCTGGATTCGAACTAGCGAGCTAGCGAACTCCAGGGGTGGTAGCCAGTGTATTTTACCACTGAGCTACTCAGGACCCCATGAATGCATTATTAATATAGAATTGAACCAGTGTGCGGTCACAGGTGTGCATATGTCGACTATATTACACCAGCTTCAAAAGTGGCTCATCCAATCAGAATTTACAACTAGAACTATCCATTTTATAATGTTAGCTTTACCCTTTTTTGTTTCAACAAACTCAGTTATAATCATCAAACCCTTTTTTATTGTTGAACTTTCAGCAAAATAACCTATTACTATACTGTACCATAATATAAAATTTCTCATACTGTGAAAAAAGATTTTGGTTATACTGCCGTCAGCCACCTGCGCTCTAGTTATTAGTATTGTAAACAGACATTAACAAACCCACTATTGAGGAATCGCAGTTAACGAGATATTTAAAAATGACTTTTGCACTGTACTACTGTACACACAGTAAACCTGAAAGGTCAAGTGTGCTTAGAATGCACACCGTAATCTGTTGGGGGAATACAGCGGCTACAGGTCTCTAATTGGCTCTGAAAATGTCACCAGCTGTTGACATCAAATGAATGTACTATGAAGTGACATTTTCAATCAGACAGCCGTCCAAGAACGTACCTGCTTTAATACAGACCAGGTGCTAAAAGATCACATCTGTGGTCAACAACATAACTACATTTAGAATCTCCTATGTACAGGTGGCATTTGTAAACATTTCTAAGCTTTTTGAAATGTTGCATTAATAGAGGTGCTTGCTTATCCTTAGAGTTAGTGATTCTAATAAACTCCAAACCCAGAGTATTCAAGTTTGGTCGGTAACTCGTATGGTTAAAATATACTTCAGCAACGATTTGTCAAGCATGCAGAACACCCTAGCAACCACCCAGAACACCCTAGCAACCATATAGCAATGTGCTCAGAAGCACTCAGAACTTTAGAAATCGTATAGCAACGCTCCGACAACCACCTAACAACGCCATAGCAAACATCCAGAAAAAAACCCTACACCACTGCATCGGTGAAGTTTGCGAGATGGACAGTCACTCATTACTGTTGACATGCAATTATGTCTAGGTGCATTGGAAATGTTTGGGAGACATTAAAATGAGTTTTACATATCCCACGTCAAGACGACTTGAGGACTTTCTCAAGTAAATAAGGATTTGTGGTCATTCATGCAGTAGATACTCGTACTGTCATGAGGAATGAGTAGCAGTGCTAATACATGACTCACCTGTGTTGACGATCGGGGGGGATTGCGAGTACCTGTGGAGAAAAGAAAAGATGACAATCAGAGGCAGATGACAAAGAACTAAGATGACACAGCTTACAGTGCTCGGTACACAAACAGTTGTTATGTGGACTGGACATATCTGAAGCTCTGTACGTTTTAACATAAATCACACTGACAGTTCTGCAAATGTGATGGGCATTATTACTGTATTAACGCCCACTCTTCAATCTAAAACAGACTGATGCTTTACCAACAACATGAGTATATCAGTATACTTAAAAAAATGCATGATAAGGCATTTAAACTTCAACTTAATCTCTAGGCATATTTGCAAAGTAACTCTAATGCGTGCAGAAGAATGCAAACTCGGCAATGCTTGGTCACACATTACTGGCCTGAAATAGTGATCAGTTTAATATGCAGTGCCTAATTACAATAAATCCAGCTGTGGCACCAGTTACTGCTTACAGTATATAACTTTGAGCGGTCATCTATGCATCACGACTTATGCAACTTCAGTTTTAGTAACAGCACAGTGCTGATGTGGTGTTGAACTAAAAAAGTCCATGTTCTTTGCTGAACAATCAGTTTTTTGCATTGGCTGACCTACTGTAAAGTATCTATTTTATGCAATGACTTTTAATATCTATTAACAACTAATTTGTTGAGAATTCATGTTAAAGTACATCTTAAATGGAAAGTCAGTGGTAGTGCTTTTAAAGGGCTTTGCCATAATCTACCACTCTCCCAAAATAGTGGCAGAGTTTACAATTGAATCTGCAATATCAGCTGATAAATATCCAATACTGACCAATACAGATAAAAAAAATCAATATGGTTCCCATATTTCTTATTTCATATTTCTGTTGATTAATGAGTACCATCACTATAAAAAAAAAAATTAAAAAAAAAAAAAATATATATATATATCTTATATTGAATGCAATAGATAATTGGTAGCCAGTGGAGCTGTCGCAGAATGGGAGTGGTGCGTGCAGACTTTTTACTAGAAGTAAGAACTCTAGCTACAGAATTTTGGATGTATTGTAGGCGATTTAGGGTCTTAGTGGGTAAACCATAGAAGAGTGAGATACATTAATCCAATCTAGAGGAGATGAATGCATGCACTAGTGTTTCTGCATCGCTCGTACTGATTACTGGTCGGAGACGGGCAATATTGTGTAAATGAAAAAATGACGTCTTTATAATGTTATTAACATGAGCCTCGAAGGTGAGTGATGTATCAAAAAATCACCCCAAGGTTACAAACAGTGAGAGAGGGCTTAATGGCAGTACCGTCAACATCCAAGGTTAGGTCTGAACAGCATGATACCAATGATTTGGGGCCCATTATCAAGATCTCAGTCTTCTCCGCATTGAGCCTCAAGAAGTTAGCGTCCAACCAATGTCTTAAATCATGGAGGCATGCAGATAATAAGGGTGGTGGGAATGGTGTTGATGAACCATAACTAACATAAATCTGGGTGTCATCCACATAACAGTGGAAACTAAGGCCATATTTCCTTATAATTTCACCAAGTAGAAGGATATAAATTACAAAATGAAGGGGGCCCAGCACTGACCCTTGTGGGACTCATCTTAAAACAGAAGCAATTGATGACTCTGTATTGAGACAAACTGCTGCCTACCTTGCAAATAGGATACTAACCAATGATACGCAGTGCTGGAGATGCCTATAGCTAAAAGACGAGTAAGAAGAATTTTATGGAAGACAGTGTCAAAAGCTGAGCTAAGATTAAGTCGAAGAACAATATTGAGTGAACCTGTGTCTGCAGTAATGAGAAGGTCATTTACTACCCTTAATAGAGCTGTTTCCCTGCTGTGTAGTGGGCAAAAACCTGACTGAAAGAGAAAAGATTGTTAGACTTCAGGTGTTCCTGAATTTGGGAAGCAACTACACTCTCAAGGATCTTGGCCACAAATGGAAGGTTGGAAATAGGCCTATAATTCTCCAATAGACATGGGTCAGCACCAGGTTTCTTGAGCAGACAGCAGCTATTTTTAAAGCTAATGGAACAATACAAGAAGTGAAGTGATATTTACTAAGCTACACATTGTTATATTGATGCAATATTGCCAAAAGGCTGAAAATGTATTTTTGTAATTGTGGTGAGCAGGGCGGAGCCGAGCGGCATCTGGGCAGAGCGAGGGGAGGCGGGAGTATATAAGGAGAAGAGACAGCGGCAGATGGGAGAGAGATGCACAAAGCTTGTCCGCGTTCTTGTGTGTGTTTTATGATTTGACGTTGCTGGCTGAAAAGCAGTGCATGCTTTTGTTTCTTTATACACTGAAAAGTGTTATTAAATGTCTATGTGTTTGTCAAGCCAGTCCCAGCTTCCTTCTTTACCATCCTTAATTGTTACAGTATTATTTCCTTTTTGTATTGACAGATACAATACATTTAAAAAATGATATAGTCATGATATATCACACATTCCTAGTTTGTTTCTCTATATTCTTATATTGATGCAATATCGTCCAAAGGCTGAAAATCTATTTTTGTATTATTTCCATTTTGTATTGACTGATATGATACGTTTAAAAATCACTAATATTGGCTGATAACCGATATAGTCACAATATATCACGTATTCCTAGTTTATTTCTATGTATTGTTATATTGATGCAATATTGTCAAAAGGCTGAAAATCGGGGGGCCTGGGTATCTCAGCGAGTATTGACTCTGACTACCACACCTGGAGTCGTGAGTTTGAATCCAGGGCGTGCTGAGTGACTCCAGCCAGGTCTCCTAAGCAAACAAATTGGCCCGGTTGCTAGGGAGGGTAGAGTCACATGGGGTAACCTCCTCGTGGCCGTCATAATGTGGTTTGCTCTCGGTGGGGCGCGTGGTGAGTTGTGCGTGGATGCCGCGGAGAATAGCGTGAAGCCTCCACATGTGCTACGTCTCCGTGGTAACGCGCTCAACAAGCCATGTGATAAGATGCTCAGATTGACATCTCAGATGCGGAGGCAACTGAGATTCATCCTCCGCCACCCGGATTGAGGCGAGTCACTACGCCACCATGAGGACTTAGAGCGCATTGAGAATTGGGCATTCCAAATTGGAGAGAAAAAGGGAGAAAACATTATTTTTTTTTTTTGTATTAACCAATATGATACATTTAAAATTCAAAAACATCGGCTGATAACCGATATAGTCACGATATATCACGCATTCCTAGTTTATTTCTATGTATTGTTATATAGATGCAATATTGTCAAAAGGCTGAAAATCTGTTTTTGCATTATTTCCTTTTGTATTGACCGATACGATTCGATACATAAGAAAAAATACTAATATCGGTTAGTCACAACATATCACGCAGTCCTAATTTATTCAATCCGTTACAAATGCCGATTACTTAGTAAAAATGTACTCAGTAACATCCGGTTACCTCAATAAGAAAATAATGTAATCAGATTACTTTTAGTTACTTTTTGATTGCCTCAAGATCACATATGTGAATAAAGACAAAAGAAAATCGATATGTTCTCGAAGACTTTTAATCATGCCTTCTGAATGCAAACAAACCGTGTTTGAATAATGTAGCTATATTAGCTATTCTGAGCACCAGAACCGTCAGGCACAGGAACAGTTTTTTCTCCTCAGGCTATCCATCTCATGAACAGTTAAACTGCCCCATTGAGCAATAACTATGTGCAATACACAGTTTAGTCTTTTTTATATTTATCCAACACATCCAACCTCTTCTGCAATTACATTCCTCTGAGAAAAAAAAACAAAAAAACATTTGCACTGTACATAACAGATAACAGATTTGTATTAGGTTGCACTACGTATTTGTATGTGTATGTATGTATGTATGTGTGTGTCTGTCTGTGTATGTACGTTTGTGTATAATTATTGTTTATTTTTTATTATTATCTCTGTCTTGTTGCTGTATTGTATTGTTGTACACTGGAAGCTCCTGTCACCAAGACAAATTCCTTGTATGTGTAAGCATACTTAGCAATAAAGCTCATTCTGATTATATACAGTATAAGAAAAAAACATGAAAAACAGGGACAGTGCCTCCTTATTAGGAAAACAGAATATGTTAAAATCTAGAACAACTCAGCATTTTTAACCAAATCAGGTGACTCCTTTGTCTGTTACAGAAAATAGTTTATTTTCTCATCAAGCAAATACAGTTAGATCAGATGCACTGAATTATGTCTTAACATTAATCTAAATCTGACAGGATATACCTCAGATTCAAAAACACTACCAAGTTAAATTCTGCCATGTAATTCTGTTAGCATGTAGACTAATTCGACACTGACCATTCATTAACATCCGACTGCAATAGGTAGATCACAAGCTCTCATCTTCATCATCATTATTATTATTATTATTATTATTATTATTATTAATGCCTCCAGTGTCTGTCCTCTGCTTGCACATTATTCACAGTCAAACATCACCAGCTAACATTTATGGGTGATTCTATGTTTATGCTTAAGGAGGATTTTAATGACAAAATGATAATAATAATAATAATAATAAAATAAATAAATAAATAAATAAAATCTTGCTTTAAAGAATAGATTTAAACCATTTAAGTGTCTTGATTTACTTATTCCTAATTTCTATGAGTTATAAATTGTTACATTTGCCAGTATTTCTCCCTCATCCAGACTTCTGAACTGTTCTTAACGATACATTTATAATAAGTATCAAAATCAGATAAATTATCCATTGCACTTTTCCGCCAAGAACTTCATAACATTTTCAGTTCATTTGGCCTTCATGTGTACAATCTGGATTTTTTTAAACAAAGAAGAAAAAAAGAACATGAACACATTTCAGACAACAATTTTAGAGTTTCAACTAATGTATGAGAAGTCACACTACAGTTTCGACAATAGGCGTCCCGTGTACCGTGTGGTCGTTGCTCAGCTTCAATTTCTGCTCCCGCGAAAACGATCAACAGACGGTTGGACGACGAAATTAAGGAACACTTATGACTAATTTTAGCTATCCTAGCTAACGTGATTTTCATGTGGGTCTTACCTTTATATGCTTCTTTAAATTATATGTCAGGTCCTTGGAAAATCACTGCATCTTCACAACTGTTGTTATTTGTGCATGCGACAGATTCACGAGAGAGAACCAGAAGAGATCTTGAGCGTGCATCTGATCATATCTGTATTCTGTACTAAAGCAAACAGCGGCCTTTATCATTTTACTGTATGTCAGGAGGATCTTTAGTTTTTTTTGTTATAAATCAAAAATTGTAATCCTGCTAGTAATCCCAATTTTTACCAAATGCAACTGTAATCGGAATACGTTGGCTTTTTATGTAACTGTAACGGATTACATGATTACATAACGCTGTTACAAGTATTCCGTTACTCCCCAAGCCTGTTTATTCATGTATTTTTATATTGATGCAATGATATATATTATTTAAATGTCAGTCAGTGTCTCTTTCACAGTCAAAGAAACAGCTCTGTGTGCTGTGAGCATTCTCGAGTCGACAGGAATATTTACTGCCTGCACTTTTGACAAAGCACAAAGCACCAACAAGAACTCCATTCTGTCTCCAAAGCAATGAAACAGCACCCTCTGAGCACATTTCCAGTTAGGATGACATTACAATCAAATATCTCAATCTTTATAACCAAGGATAAGCTGCACAGTGAGTAACAAACATGTGAAATTATTACTAAAATTAGTGGAATACCTCAAAGCCTAAACAAAGAGATCTTAACCACAATCTTATAAAGCATAAGAAAACTAGTGCCAAGTGTGCATGCCAGTCTCAGACACACCCCAAAATCTAAATCCTGATACTGTACCAAATATCACCAGCTGCAGGGTCACTTTTAGAGAATTACGTCAACAAAGTCTCACTCTGACAGAACATAAAGACATGCATGCTAAATTTAAACCTGTCTGTAATGAAATAAAAGTTTACACTCAAAGGGAATACGGAATATATAAATACAAATGTGCAATTCAGACCCTGATCATGATTAAAAAATTTAATGTAAATGAGTGTCCACAACAACCTTTGTCCCTCTGTGCATCGGGGAGAAAACTATCAAAACCTGCCCACCTGAGACCACTCACATCTTCTTTAAACTCTCTTATGCTTTATTTATGCCGTTTTATATTAATTTTAGAGTCATGCATGCCCAGTTCTCAATTTAGTCCAGTGATGTTACTGGTGATAAAGGTCTGTTCCACTATTGTTACATCATAAATCACAGCTGTCACAGTAAGAGCACAGTAGCACGTGCAATACTGCATAGAACTTGGTGAATGCAATATTGCATATTTGGTGATGCAGAATCAAAATATATGCAAGATATGGAAATCATAAGGCATAGGCCTGTGCATTCATTCATTGTGCATGCAATACAGCAGCATATACTGTAGTAGCTTACATTTTGTGCATATTTTGTATTGCAGAATAGGATGGAAAAATCAAAACATGTCATCAATCATGACACATAGGCCCATGCAACCAAATACTGTTCATGTTATACTGTAACGTGGTGAATGCAATATTATGCAAAATGTTTGATGCAGAATAATATGGAAAAAATTTAAACATACCTAAATATAGAAGGTTGCAAATCATAAGACAACTCAAACCAATGATAATTAACATGCATTATCTATAGAAACGCCAATGTTGGTGTATGTAATGGAAGCGGATGGTGTTGATTTGTTACCTCCGAAATGTAACCGCACGGATCCGTCTTTATAAATCATCACATCTCCCGGGCCATCGGAACCAGCAGAGCCATCGGAACCGCGATTTTCCTTCAATAAAGAGCGACAGCACTGGTAACACACAGCCCATGCCTGCTCCTCATTGATGGGCTGCTTGTACAGATGTAAAATCTCTTCCAGGAAGAGTTCTGCATCATTCTCCTCTTGTATCAGCTTCTGTCCGCACGCAGCATCAGCATCAGCATCTTTCCTCCGCGCCATCCTCTCATCCTGTGATGGAGCTCGATGCACAGACGGCGTCACCACCTGCGGTCATGGAGAGAGGTATGGATGAGCTGCCGATCTGTGCTGTGTTTGTGCGTCTCCGCCATTGAAAAAACAAGCGAGAACGGAAAATCTAGGGCGCATCTAAGTGGGCGAGGTTTAGAGCAATGGCCCGAATGTTCACTTTGATTGGTCAGGGACGATGGGTCTCCAAAAATGATCAATCTCATATTTTAAAAGCCCAATTTTCTGTGGGCAGAATTGGGACAAAACCTGAATGACTTGACATAATAAAGGACAATCTATAAAACTACTGGCTATGAACAAAAAGTGGCTTCTTGCACAAATACAAAGTATCGAAAAGACTCTGTCAAGCGCCTCGAATGAATCCGGGAATCATTTACGTGCACTAGTTCAAATGAACCGATTCACTAAAATAGACTTTCCAAAGCGACTTTTATTTAAAGGAATATTCCCTGTTCAATACAAGTTGAGCTCAATCAACAGCATTTGTGGCATAATATTGATTACCACAAAAACTGATTTTGACTCATCCCTCTGTTTTGTTAAAAAAATGAGGCACTTAGGATGGAAGTCAATGGGGGCCACAAGACGTAAACAATATGATTTTAATGTGTTAAATCACGTACCTTTTTTGTGTAGAGTTATGCAACTTCATTGCCATGATGACGTAACGCCGTAAACAACTTTACAGCTCAAATAATTCATGAGTTTTAACAGAAGAATTAATGTAAGTGCTTTTATAAAATTATAAGCTTCACATTTTGGCATTTAATAAACCCCATTGACTTCACTGCAACATCCATTTTTGCTTCTTTTTTTTCAGTCCGGGTGGTGGACGACGAATCTCAGTTGCCTCCGCGTCTGAGACCATCAACCTGCGCATTTTATCACGTGGCTTGTTGAGCGCGTTGCCACGGAGACATGGTGTGTGTGGAGGCTTCACGCTATTCTCCGCGGCATCCACGCTCAACTCACCACGCGCCCCACTGAGAACGAACCACATTATAGCGACCACGAGGAGGTTACCCCATGTGACTCTACCCTACGCTCCCTAGCAACTGGGCCAATTTGGTTGCTTAGGAGACCTGGCTAGAGTCGCTCAGCATGCCCTGGGTTTTGAACTAGTGAACTCCAGGGGTGGTAGCCAGCGTATTTTACCACTGAGCTACCCAGGTACCGGTTTTTTTTTTTTTAAGAAATGGAGGGACGAGTAGAAATTAAATTTTGTGGGTAATCAACATTGTAACACAAAAGCTCTCGATTGAGCTTAACTTGTAATGAACCCGGAATTGAACTGCGCGCTCTAACAGTACTCACCTAAAGACTGTCCTGGACTGTTTTGATCTTCTTCAGAATGTCAATTTCCCAACTCACACTCATACGCTTGATTTGGTCTGTACATCTGATTTGAATAATGTTTCCATCTGTGGTCTGGCTATTCCTATCTCTGACCATAAGCTTATTACTTTTGATCTCCAACAAAATGTATTGATAACACAGCCATATCATATCGTAACATCAATGCTGTTGATGCCAATTCATTTTCTGCCTCAGTTGTTTCCTCTGCTATTTCTGATGTATTCAGTCTCACCTGTCCATCTATAATACTGGATGTGTACCATTCTCTTATTGCTGATGCCTTAGATGAGTATGCTCCTATGCATCCATGGTTTAATGCAGAGCTGCGTGCTCTGAAAGCAAAAGGCCGACAACTTGAATGACTTTTTAGGAATTTGGGTCTAACTGTCCATTTCCTATCATTCTCAGAACATGTTAGACATTATAAAACTGCCTTGAACGCGACCCGCTCTACTTATATCTCCAGCATCATTAATAAAGCTAACAAAAGTACTAAAGTACTGTTCAGCATGGTAAACAAACTAGTGCAAGCACCCAGCCGCAGTATTTGCCAATCTGATTACATTTGCTGTTCCTTTTTGCACCATTTTCAGGGAAAGCTGGATGCTTTATTTGAGACCTTTGGTAATGACCTGACCATTACATTTCTACTTGTGAGCTTGATCAGTCTATTCAACCCTTGACTAACTTTACCCTGATGAACCCCTCCCTCATTAGTGACATAATACAGAAATCCAATTCCTTTGCGTGCTGGCTAGATCCTGCACCCACATTTCTTCTAAAACACTGTACCTCTGTTATTTCTGCTCCTATATCACACCTTGTGAACATGTCTCTTATCTCTGCCACTGTCCCAATATCACTCAAGACTGCTGCTGTTACTCTTATTCTCAAAAAATCAAATCTGGATCCAGCAGACTTTTCAAATAATCGCCCAATTTCTAATTTACCGTTTGTCTCTAAAATCATGGAAAAAGTTGTCGCCATTCAGCTGCAATCATTTCTAGCTCACAACAATATGTCTGATATATTTCAATCTGGTTGCTGCTTACATCACAGTACTGAAACTGCTCTAGTAAAGGTCGTCAATGACCTTTTACTCTCTGGTGACTCGGGCAATCTCTCCATTCTCTTATTACTTGACCTCAGCTCAGCTTTTGACACTGTCTGCCACAAACTACTACTTTCTCGCCTTTCATAGATTGGTATATCAGGTGTTGCTTTATCCTGGTTCTCTTCATATCTCAAGGATAGTCAGTACTACATCTCTATGCACAATTACAAATCCCCCACTGTCCCACTCAAACAAAGTGTTCCTCAGGGCTCAGTTCTTGGTCCATTACTATTTATTATCTACATTATGCCTCTTGGACAAATTATTCGCCTTGGAGAAAAGAATCTAACTAATGTCCCTTGCTGCTACTCTAAATTTCCCATCTGCCACAGTCATAAATGTAGGTATCATTCTTTACCCTTCACTGACCCTAGATGCCTATATTAACAAACTCTCTAAAGCAGCATTTTTCCAACTTCGTCGTATCAACCAACTTCATCCCTACATTAGCCCGAAAGATGCTGAATCATTAGTCCATGCATTTATTACATCTCGCCTTGACTACTGTAACGCCCTTTTTTCTGGACTACCGGCACACTCTATCTCCTGCTTGAAATATATTCCAAATTCTGCTGCGAGAGTACTAACTTACACTAAACGATCATCACATATTACCCCCATCCTTTTTAACCTTCACTGGCCACCTGTCGCATCCCGTATTGCACACAAAATTCTCCTGCTTACATTTAAGTCACTCCACGGTCTAGCTCCTTCTTACCTTTCTGATTTACTTTCTCCCTATATTCCTATTCGCTCACTCCGATCTTCTGGGTGTGAAGTTCTTCTTGTTCCTAGATTCCGCCTTTTGTCAATGGGCAGCGGGTCTTTTTCTGTTGTGGCACCTAAGCTATGGAACTCAATCCTCATGGCTCTCCGAACTACTACCTCTATATCTAAATTCAAATCTCAGCTCAAAACCTATTTGTTCTCCCAATATTATCAGTCATAATGTGTAGATGCTTCATGTACTGCTCATTGTATTTGTATGCTTATCTGTATTCTGATTGGGCCACTGCCAACACTGCTTACACTTTCTATACTGTCTACACGATGTTATATGTTCTTTTGTACTTGATTAAAATGTCTAATTGATTGCACGATCTGTTATCTGCTATATGCAACTGCATTTGTTTTTGTTCCAGACTGGGCAATTGTCCACTGTCCATATGATTGTCTATCATATGATTGTCTATATGACTGTTATGTTACTGTTCTGTATTGTGAAGCATATTTGAGCTCTGGAAAGGCGCTATATAAATTAAACATATTATTATTATTATTATTATTATTATTATTATGATAGATAGATAGATAGATAGATAGATAGATAGATAGATAGATAGACAGACAGACAGACAGATAGATAGATAGATAATACACATATTTGGACAATTCTGCTAACATTTTTTGGGCATCAGTGTAATACCCTAAAAATACCATGAAAATGTTGCCATTTGGTGAAATGAAATATTTATGTTGTAGTTTCACGACGTCCTCCTTGCCTCTGTCGAAAGCGTAGCACATGTATATTAAATATGTAACGTAGACGTTGCTTGTTAACCTTCGCTAAGCTTTCCAGCTAAACCTAATTTATATTTATAAGGTAAGCCTTCGCCGTAGTTGATTTGTTAACAGACTTGTTGACGTATGCCTTTCAACAAATCAGGCGGACGAACGTCACGCTATGTAATTAATATTAATTAGCCAAGACTTTCATACGCATGCGTACTGTGTACCAGCTTCAAAACAATGGCGGTAGACGGTTTGTCCATAACAGAGCAGTGGATCAGAGATAAACTAAATCTTCAACACAGTTGTTTAGGTAAGCATATTATATATTATATAGTCTGATTAAAAGCTACATCATCTTTATTTTGAAATCGCATGTAATTGGTTTAGTTGTCTTTAAATTCAATTATACAATGGCCATAATAATATAACTATACAGTGTCATTCCTGTTACGCAGTACCTTTTGAACTTTGTATCTAAAATAATAATATGATTGTTTTGTTATTTAAGGTTGTAGGCTATTTCTATTAAAGTGTATAGCTGACTTTCAGAAATATGATCAGGTTAAGCTCAGGCACTTACATTTGATTAATCAAAACTTGTTTGATTTATACAAAATAAAAATAATGTTAAAGTTAGTCATTGTTTAGTGAGGGAATGTACAATGGCGAATGTACATGGTGCCATGTAAAAATAAAATAAAATAAAAAATCTAAGATTTCGAGATTAAAGTCATAATATTTTGAGAATATAGTCGTAGCATTACGAGATTAAATTCGTAATATTTTGAGAATATATTCGTAGCATTACGAGATTAAATTCGTAATATTTTGAGAATATAGTCGTAGCATTACGAGATTAAAGCCATAATATTTTGAGAATAAAGTCGTAGCATTACGAGATTAAAGCCATAATATTTTGAGAATAAAGTCGTAGCATTACGAGATTAAAGCCATAATATTTTGAGAATATAGTCGTAGCATTACGAGATTAAAGCCATAATATTTTGAGAATATAGTCGTAGCATTACGAGATTAAAGTAGTAATATTTTGAGAATATAGTCGTAGCATTACGAGATTAAAGCCATAATATTTTGAGAATATAGTAGTAGCATTACGAGATTAAAGCCATAATATTTTGAGAATAAAGTCGTAGCATTACGAGATTAAAGCCATAATATTTTGAGAATAAAGTCGTAGCATTACGAGATTAAAGCCATAATATTTTGAGAATATAGTCGTAGCATTACGAGATTAAAGTAGTAATATTTTGAGAATAAAGTCGTAGCATTACGAGATTAAAGCCATAATATTTTGAGAATATAGTCGTAGCATTACGAGATTAAAGTAGTAATATTTTGAGAATATAGTCATAGCATTACGAGATTAAAGCCATAATATTTTGAGAATATAGTCGTAGCATTACGAGATTAAAGTAGTAATATTTTGAGAATATAGTCATAGCATTACGAGATTAAAGCCATAATATTTTGAGAATATAGTCGTAGCATTATGAGATTAAAGCCATAATATTTTGAGAATATAGTCGTAGCATTACGAGATTAAAGCCATAATATTTTGAGAATATAGTCGTAGCATTACGAGATTAAAGCCATAATATTTTGAGAATAAAGTCGTAGCATTACGAGATTAAAGCCGTAATATTTTGAGAATATAGTCGTAGCATTACGAGATTAAAGTAGTAATATTTTGAGAATATAGTCGTAGCATTACGAGATTAAAGCCATAATATTTTGAGAATATAGTCGTAGCATTACGAGATTAAAGTAGTAATATTTTGAGAATATAGTCGTAGCATTACGAGATTAAAGCCATAATATTTTGAGAATATAGCTACGAGCATTACGAGATTAAAGTAGTAATATTTTGAGAATATAGTCGTAGCATTACGAGATTAAAGCCGTAATATTTTGAGAATATAGTCGTAGCATTACGAGATTAAATTCGTAATATTTTGAGAATATATTCGTAGCATTACGAGATTAAATTCGTAATATTTTGAGAATATAGTCGTAGCATTACGAGATTAAAGCCATAATATTTTGAGAATAAAGTCGTAGCATTACGAGATTAAAGCCATAATATTTTGAGAATATAGTCGTAGCATTACGAGATTAAAGTAGTAATATTTTGAGAATATAGTCGTAGCATTACGAGATTAAAGCCATAATATTTTGAGAATAAAGTCGTAGCATTACGAGATTAAAGCCATAATATTTTGAGAATATAGTCGTAGCATTACGAGATTAAAGTAGTAATATTTTGAGAATATAGTCGTAGCATTACGAGATTAAAGCCATAATATTTTGAGAATATAGTAGTAGCATTACGAGATTAAAGCCATAATATTTTGAGAATAAAGTCGTAGCATTACGAGATTAAAGCCATAATATTTTGAGAATATAGTCGTAGCATTACGAGATTAAAGTAGTAATATTTTGAGAATATAGTCATAGCATTACGAGATTAAAGCCATAATATTTTGAGAATATAGTCGTAGCATTACGAGATTAAAGTAGTAATATTTTGAGAATATAGTCGTAGCATTACGAGATTAAAGCCATAATATTTTGAGAATATAGTCGTAGCATTACGAGATTAAAGTAGTAATATTTTGAGAATATAGCTACGAGCATTACGAGATTAAAGTAGTAATATTTTGAGAATATAGTCGTAGCATTACGAGATTAAAGCCATAATATTTTGAGAATATAGTCGTAGCATTACGAGATTAAAGTAGTAATATTTTGAGAATATAGTCGTAGCATTACGAGATTAAAGCCATAATATTTTGAGAATATAGTCGTAGCATTACGAGATTAAAGTAGTAATATTTTGAGAATATAGTCGTAGCATTACGAGATTAAAGTAGTAATATTTTGAGAATATAGTCGTAGCATTACGAGATTAAAGCCATAATATTTTGAGAATATAGTCGTAGCATTACGAGATTAAAGCCATAATATTTTGAGAATATAGTCGTAGCATTACGAGATTAAAGTAGTAATATTTTGAGAATATAGTCGTAGCATTACGAGATTAAAGCCATAATATTTTGAGAATATAGCTACGAGCATTACGAGATTAAAGTAGTAATATTTTGAGAATATAGTGGTAGCATTACGAGATTAAAGCCATAATATTTTGAGAATATAGTCGTAGCATTACGAGATTAAAGTAGTAATATTTTGAGAATATAGTCGTAGCATTACGAGATTAAAGTAGTAATATTTTAAAGCCATAATATTTTGAGAATATAGTCGTAGCATTACGAGATTAAAGCCATAATATTTTGAGAATATAGTCGTAGCATTACGAGATTAAAGTAGTAATATTTTGAGAATATAGTCGTAGCATTACGAGATTAAAGCCATAATATTTTGAGAATATAGCTACGAGCATTACGAGATTAAAGTAGTAATATTTTGAGAATATAGTCGTAGCATTACGAGATTAAAGCCATAATATTTTGAGAATATAGTCGTAGCATTACGAGATTAAAGTAGTAATATTTTGAGAATATAGCTACGAGCATTACGAGATTAAAGTAGTAATATTTTGAGAATATAGTCGTAGCATTACGAGATTAAAGCCATAATATTTTGAGAATATAGTCGTAGCATTACGAGATTAAAGCCATAATATTTTGAGAATATAGTCGTAGCATTACGAGATTAAAGTAGTAATATTTTGAGAATATAGTCGTAGCATTACGAGATTAAAGTAGTAATATTTTGAGAATATAGTCATAGCATTACGAGATTAAAGTAGTAATATTTTAAAGCCATAATATTTTGAGAATATAGTCGTAGCATTACGAGATTAAAGCCATAATATTTTGAGAATATAGTCGTAGCATTACGAGATTAAAGTAGTAATATTTTGAGAATATAGTCGTAGCATTACGAGATTAAAGTAGTAATATTTTGAGAATATAGTCGTAGCATTACGAGATTAAAGCCATAATATTTTGAGAATATAGTCGTAGCATTACGAGATTAAAGCCATAATATTTTGAGAATATAGTCGTAGCATTACGAGATTAAAGCCGTAATATTTTGAGAATATAGTCGTAGCATTACGAGATTAAAGCCGTAATATTTTGAGAATATAGTCGTAGCATTACGAGATTAAAGCCGTAATATTTTGAGAATATAGTCGTAGCATTACGAGATTAAAGCCATAATATTTTGAGAATATAGTCGTAGCATTACGAGATTAAAGCCATAATATTTTGAGAATATAGTCGTAGCATTACGAGATTAAAGCCATAATATTTTGAGAATATAGTCGTAGCATTACGAGATTAAAGCCATAATATTTTGAGAATATAGTCGTAGCATTACGAGATTAAAGCCATAATATTTTGAGAATAAAGTCGTAGCATTACGAGATTAAAGCCGTAATATTTTGAGAATATAGTCGTAGCATTACGAGATTAAAGTAGTAATATTTTGAGAATATAGTCGTAGCATTACGAGATTAAAGCCATAATATTTTGAGAATATAGTCGTAGCATTACGAGATTAAAGCCATAATATTTTGAGAATAAAGTCGTAGCATTACGAGATTAAAGCCGTAATATTTTGAGAATATAGTCGTAGCATTACGAGATTAAAGTAGTAATATTTTGAGAATATAGCTACGAGCATTACGAGATTAAAGTAGTAATATTTTGAGAATATAGTGGTAGCATTACGAGATTAAAGCCATAATATTTTGAGAATATAGTCGTAGCATTACGAGATTAAAGTAGTAATATTTTGAGAATATAGTCGTAGCATTACGAGATTAAAGTAGTAATATTTTAAAGCCATAATATTTTGAGAATATAGTCGTAGCATTACGAGATTAAAGCCATAATATTTTGAGAATATAGTCGTAGCATTACGAGATTAAAGTAGTAATATTTTGAGAATATAGTCGTAGCATTACGAGATTAAAGCCATAATATTTTGAGAATATAGCTACGAGCATTACGAGATTAAAGTAGTAATATTTTGAGAATATAGTCGTAGCATTACGAGATTAAAGCCATAATATTTTGAGAATATAGTCGTAGCATTACGAGATTAAAGTAGTAATATTTTGAGAATATAGCTACGAGCATTACGAGATTAAAGTAGTAATATTTTGAGAATATAGTCGTAGCATTACGAGATTAAAGCCATAATATTTTGAGAATATAGTCGTAGCATTACGAGATTAAAGTAGTAATATTTTGAGAATATAGTCGTAGCATTACGAGATTAAAGTAGTAATATTTTAAAGCCATAATATTTTGAGAATATAGTCGTAGCATTACGAGATTAAAGCCATAATATTTTGAGAATATAGTCGTAGCATTACGAGATTAAAGTAGTAATATTTTGAGAATATAGTCGTAGCATTACGAGATTAAAGTAGTAATATTTTGAGAATATAGTCGTAGCATTACGAGATTAAAGCCATAATATTTTGAGAATATAGTCGTAGCATTACGAGATTAAAGCCGTAATATTTTGAGAATATAGTCGTAGCATTACGAGATTAAAGCCATAATATTTTGAGAATATAGTCGTAGCATTACGAGATTAAAGTAGTAATATTTTGAGAATATAGTCGTAGCATTACGAGATTAAAGCCATAATATTTTGAGAATATAGTCGTAGCATTACGAGATTAAAGCCATAATATTTTGAGAATATAGTCGTAGCATTACGAGATTAAAGCCATAATATTTTGAGAATATAGTCGTAGCATTACGAGATTAAAGCCATAATATTTTGAGAATATAGTCGTAGCATTACGAGATTAAAGCCATAATATTTTGAGAATAAAGTCGTAGCATTACGAGATTAAAGCCGTAATATTTTGAGAATATAGTCGTAGCATTACGAGATTAAAGTAGTAATATTTTGAGAATATAGTCGTAGCATTACGAGATTAAAGCCATAATATTTTGAGAATATAATCGTAGCATTTTGAGATTAGTAATATTTTGAGAATAAAGTCAAAATTTTGAGAATAAAGTCAGTTTCTATTAGTGTATAGCTGACTTTCAGAAATATGGTCAGGTTAATCTCAGGCACTTACATTTAATCAAAATAAAGTTAAAGTTAGTCATTGTTTAGTGAGGGATTGACAGTTATCTTACATTTGGGTATTTTTCAAGATGAATTGAAGAAACACTTGTAATATTTCTAATAAATTACAGATTTTTTTTTCACAAAGTATTTAAATTATTTTAATTATACCCCTATTCATTTAATAGCAATGTTGTGATTAAAAAAAGAAACACTACTATGATTTTCCTCTTTAAAAGAGTGTTTAATATTTTATTTATTATATTAAGACATATATGGTTGGGGGATGATAATGAACTGCATTGTTGGAATGACCCAACCAATTTCAGGCTTTTAATCAAATGTCACTATTTGAATAACTGATATTGTTAATCATTTAATGCAGCGGATGTTAGGTCATTGATCCTACCAGGAACATATGAAGGGAAGATCTGTCATTTGGGATCATCTCTGAAGAATTTTGTGCGTTTGAAAACATTGGATCTTTCTCATAATGCACTGATCACAGTTCAGGTAAATGTCAACATGTAAATATTTTGTTTCCTGCATCATCAACCGGTCAATAAATTGTTTGTTTCAAAGGTAGCACTTTCTAATAACTTTCTTTACTCATTAAGCCATTGATATTACTCTTTATGTGTTTAACAGCATATAAAATAATGAAATTAATACAATGAAAATAAGTTTCATGACATCTCTGTTTGAATGTGCATTCATTAATTTATCAAAAATGTACCCTAGTAACAATAACTGTAGTAACCGTGGTATTTTGGTATCAAATATCTCTTTGTTGATGTAGGGGATTGAGCATCTGGAAACGCTAGAGAAACTCAATCTGTACTACAACAGACTGGCATCACTACAGGACGTCTTTTCTCTGCACAAGCTGCAGAATTTGAATGAACTGGACTTGAGATTGAATCCTGTAGTTCAGAGACACCCTTACTACCGTCTGTACTTGGTCCACGCTATGACCAAACTCCGCAAACTTGGTTCGTTATCTTTCTTTTTTTATATATTTTCTTATTTTGGTTAATTGGACTCGTTCACGGGCCGTACGTTTGACACCTCTGGTTTAATTGATAATTTTTGCAAAATTATCTAACTGTCGCATCCTGCAGCCTCCCTCTTGGTATCTTTCTGAATTAGTCGACCATTAATGGATTTTGCCGATACCAATTACTAAGCTAGTGGAAAAGACCGATAACCGATTAATTGGCCGATAGTTTTTAAAATCGGTTTATTAAATGTTAAAAAGTTTCTTGGTCTTTCGTTAACGTGACTTAGTTTTAGTGCATAACGCAGGGCTTTTAACTGTGAATATACCTGAAATACACTGGGGACTCTTATTTTAAAATGTCAGCGCTCCCAGCTCACACCAAGACATAAGAAAAGCAAAACATGCACTCTTTTTTTTTCTTTTTGGATTTTCTCCCCTTTTCTCCCCAATTTGGAATGCCCAATTCCCAATGCGCTCTAAGTCCTCGTGTTGGCATAGTGACTCGCCTCAATCCGGGTGGCGGAGGACGATTCTCAGTTGCCTTCGCGTCTGAGACCGTCAATCCGTGCATCTCATCATGTGGCTTGTTGAGTGCGTTACCGCGGAGACATAGCGCGTGTGTAGGCTCATGCTATTCTCTGCGGCATCCATGCACCACTCACCACACGCCCCACCGAGAGCGAGAACCACATTATAGCAACCACAAGGAGGTTACCCCATGTGACTCTACCCTCCCTAGCAACCGGGCCAATTTGGTTGCTTAGGAGACCTGACTGGAGTCACTCAGCACGCCCTGGATTCGAACTCCAGGGGTGGTAGTCAGCATCAATACTCGCTGAGCTACTCAGACCCCAAAACATGCACTTTTTAATCATCTACAATGTATCACAATATAAACACGATTATGTAAATATTGGCATATAGGCTAATAAATACATTATGAGCTGTAAAACATAAACAGTAGATCATCATTCATCATTAGTAGATCACTAGCGATCACTTGTCATCCGGGGCTTAGGCCATATTATAATATAAAAATAAGAAGAATCCTTCCTTTCATGACTTAAAAAATGACCACCCTACCTGTCAAATAATAACTATATTAAGTGCAACACTGACAGTGGTTCAGAACTTTATACGAGCAAACGTCAGGCGCACAATAAATGGATCAAACACATTTTAATTAAAATTTCGGAGGATCAAAGTGAGAATTACAACTTGTCGTCTCACTGTTCATTGTGCAGAAATTAACGCTCAAAATCAAATCAATTTAGCAATTTAATTAGCATATGCCATTTATCATAATATTTTGAGAATAAAGTAAAAATAACGACAAGAAAGTCGAAGCATTATGATTAGATTAAAGTTGTAACATTTTGAGAATAAGTCGAAAGGAATGTGATGTGGTGGACAACAGCAAAGTGGAGCGTCTGGGACTTTACATACAACATCTCTAACCAGGGAGATAACTTGGCTATGCAACCGAGCTGAATTTGTGGGAAGTTTTTGCGCACTCTCTGTTCATGAATGAGGTGTGCATTAGTACAGGAGTTTTCAACATGTGGGCGCCTGTCAAGGGAGGCGTGAGATACAGGCTCGCTCTCAAGTGAAGTGAAAAAAATTGGAACTGCTGTGAATTATATAAGTCCGTATCAAGATATTGTATGTGGTAACATCCCCTCAGTTACAGTACTGTTTAGAGAGGAACACCGATTGGGACTGCGTGAATCTGTCTGGTTCTTTCTCCTGAATAAATTACATTTCCTAAATAACCGCTGCAAAGTCCGGATACTAATAACTCTGTGCTGATGTGCCAAAAGAACAAGGATTTCTATATATTGGATTTCTCCTGTCCTAAAGTATGATTTAACTACATCCTCCACATCCATCTCTTGCATTAATGAAGCTGTTGGCTCGGCGTCCGTTCTATCGTTGTGATAATGACGCTCTGTTTAGCCTAATATTGAGATCTTACTTTATTCTCACAATGCTACGACTTTATTCTCGTAATTTTGACTTTATTTGCTAAATATTACGACTTTACTATCGAAATCCGAATTTTTTGCATTTTTATTAACATGGCAATAAAACGGCATTGTGGGATCACCGAGTAAAGTTAAAAATAACTTTAATTTTATAAGCGCATCTCGAAACACCTGCGTTGGGTTTCATGACTGTTATTAAACATGATTCCAGGTTAAGTTTCAACGCTTGATAAACGGTAAAAGAGTGTTTTTTCAATGTCATTTGATTTTAAAGCTTTTAAAAATCAAGCTAATTAAACGCAGCAGTTTAACCACGCACATGACATGGAAATGTGAACCAGCACGTGCAGAGCACATATACAGGCAGTGACCGTTTCATCATCTTTGTTTGACTTTTGTGAGATCATTTTAAGACCTACAGTATGTATTGTGTTATTTACACTTGTAGCTCAATGTGCTGCTATTTTGAGCTGCGTTTGAGGAAATTCCTTCGCAATAAACATTCTTTATTCCAGCGTACCGACTCCCGACTAAACACGAATAACTGAACAAGATGACTGGTGCATGCATTAAAATCTACTTGGTGTGTGAATTGTTAAAAACATAATAAATAAAGACTAGAAATGAGGCTTATAGATGTTATATTTAGAAATAAGGCTTGCATAATAAAACCTCAGCACCTCTGATACAGAAAAGCTGCACCCCTGTGAGAGAAAACAGAAATCACTCGAGGCGTTCGTAACGATTCATCTGATGAATTTGAGCATGAACAGCAGGTAAAAGTCAAAGTGCGAACTGTCAATCAATGCAAGTTGGGCTCACTGATTGGAATTAATTTACATTTGAAGCCAGAATTACAGCCTGCCTTGTTGCTTTTGTAGCCTGATGTAATGAACATTAAGCCTTACTCTTTTTCTTCATCACACAAAAGCAAAAGATCCGGGGCTTCAGCCCTATCAGCCAGGGTCTAGCTACGCCGCTGCTTGTCATAATTGTCTGGTAATCCGATGCTGTACAAAACCATATATGTGTATATATATATTTTTTGCTTTTCTCTAGGGACACGGTCAATCAAAATCAAGAAGAACATTTTTAGATTTTACGCTAATTTTTAAAACTTACTTTAATAAATTGGACCCCAATCAATCCCTGAAAATAAAAAAACCCTCCAGCACCGGCCACGGAGAAACATGGAGAAATAAAGCAAACAGCACCCCCCAAAAAAATACAATAAAAATGAATACAAATAATCAGCTGCAACTATCAACTATCGGCACTGATTAATCTGTAAAACCGATGTATCCTCGTCCTTTCCTCTGAATCCTGTGACTGATAATTACAGTGAATAGACATGAAAATTCACCATGAAATTGTACTGTCAAATTTTAAAAGTAAATTTTCTCTCAATTAAAGATGATTGTCCTGTGCGCGACCGAGAACGGAAGGCTGCTCTCATGCATTTCTCATCAGAGTCAAATTTGTACCCTAAACAGAACAGACACGTCTTAACACAAGACACAGCATGCAGGTAATGAGTTTAAATAAATAGTGCACAATAATAATAATAATAATGGTACAGGATGCATTTGACATTGTAAACCACATTATACAGCCACTTGTTACATTTGTAATCTTTCAGAGACTGTTGGTTATTGTCACTCTTTGTTGCAGAAGTAGTGAGCAGAGAATAAAAGCAGTGGAGAGGATGATGAAGACGCTCTCACATTTAGAACACAATGAGGAAGCTGCTCTCAATGAAGTGTGCAGAATGAAGCATCAATCTCTCACCAATCGCTCTGAACATGAAGGCAGCCCTCGTCTCTTACTAGGTAAACACACTGATAATAACTGCACTGCATCATTATGAGGATCACACTCCCTGCATATTTTCCACCCTTTAGACGATATTCAATATTATGTTTATTTTGGGACACATTTAAAGCTGATGTATGCAATTTCTGCAATAACAAATGGAATTGCAAAAATAAATGTTTTTAAAACAGATTTTTGAACACGCCCCCAGTCGTCATGCCTCCAAATCACGCTATTGGTTGAGTAACGTTGATGGGGCGGGTCTAAGCGGGTCCCTCAAAACAAACAGAGCAGTTTTCAAAGCGCCACGGAAAACCGTGCGTACAGTTTGAGATAATGAACCTATGGTTTACTTATAGTTGTCTTTGCCTATTAAGCTGGGATAGAAGAACGTTCTTTAACACTGAAAAGGTTACATTTTTCAGCTTTGAGTTTTACAGTATAATACTGTATATTCACTCTGATTTTTATCATAATTTCAAACAAACGGCCATTGTTGCCAAATAGATTCAAATTGTTTCATTTCAAGAAGTAAAATACTGCTTAAAAGTCTAAATTAATCAGAGTATGTTTTCCACACTGTTTTTTTTTTACTTAACACAATATTTTATTATTTTGTTAAACGGAGATTGTGAACAATTTTGAGTGATGACGTAAACGAATTGTTGAACCATTGTTTATGTATTTTCCTCATTATTTTTCTTGTGTTTAGAAAATCCTTCTGATGTCATGCATTTAATTAATGATTCTGGATGTGAAAGGTCCTCGACACCAAATCAGGTGCATCTTTGTCTATAAAAGATAATAGATATACTGTATGTATTAGCTATTTACTTGCTACTTTTGCTATTAAATTTTAAAACAATTAATGTTTATTCTAATTATCTATCATGTAGGAATCCGTTCTGAAGAACTTGGATCCTAAGGATGGTAATTTCTTTTTTATTTCTTTTGTAATTTCACTTTATCTCCACAAGGGGTGTGTAACACAGTTCACTGGAAAGGAAGAGGCGAGAACCGGCTTAACAATATAAAAAATATTTTAATAATAAACTTAAGCAAAAAGACACACACAGGTGTCGGTAACTCTCTCTCTGTCGCACTGCCGTCTCCGGTTGTCTTTATCCCTGTCTGGCTTAATCAGCCTAATTAGGGGCCGGGTGTGTGAAATCACGGCCCGGCCCCGCCCTCCGCCCTGCCACATTCCTCCCTCGTTCTCTCAGGCCAGGGAGCACATCGTGCCCTTCCGGCCCCGTCTGCCGGCAGGTCATCCCTGTCTTCCTGGATCTGGGAGGGGACAAGGGGAGGGAAACAACAACAATGATAACAAAACAAAAAAAATTATAATTTACTCGCCGGTTCTCCGATAAGCCATAGCCTGGTCCTCGGCCACTCCTCCACCCTCTAGTGGACGACAGCCGCGCCTCCCCGGGCGGATCGGAGGCAGTGGCCGTGTTTTCGGTGGACGGAAGGGGTCTCCCCCGCCCCTGGCAGCAGCCCTGACTGCTCCAGGCGGTCGGCTAGGAGCTCCAACTCCCCTCGCGGTCGGCGGCCGTTCCTCCACTCTCAGGCGGCCGGGCTCCTCCGTCCCCCGGCGGATGGCCGCGGCTGCTCCATTGGGGTGGATGGTAGTGGCAAGGACTCTACTACGGCACATCCCTCCTCCTACCCAGGTTTTCGGCACCAGTGTAACACAGTTCAAGGGAAAGGAGGAGGCGAGAACCAGCTTAACAACATAAATAATCATTTAATGATAAACTTAAAAAGACAAACACATGCCGGGCAGCTGCCCGTAACACTCTCTCCCCGGAATTGCCGCCTCTGGTCGCCTTTATCCCTCTGGAGGGCTTGATTAGCCTGATTAGGGGCCGGTTGTGCAGCATCACGACCCGGCCCTGCCCCCCTCCCTGCCACAGGGTGATATTCTCTTGTCTGACATTTGATCGTATTTCTTAAAGCTGAAGTGTGTACTTTGAGCCAATGAACGTAATTGCAAAAATAAAAAAAAAAGTGGCTTACTCGTACAGCGTTTGTCTCTTCATATTAAGCTGGGAAAGTATTTTAACACAGAAAATGTTACACACTTTAGCTTTAACTCCGTCAGTAGAACATACAGTGCATTGTGTGTTGCATATGACTTCTGTGTCATAATCATCTTTATTCTCAATCACACAATTAGGAGTTCCCACTCGACAAGGTGGGCACAAAGTGACTTTTCTCAGTCCCATTGTTGAAAGCTGTCGTTCGGTGAGTTGTTTGAACCGCGGTACAGTTCGAGGAGAGACTATGTTTACACCACACCCTACTGCGTGCGCTGCTTCACAAGGTACTTGCAATACAATCCCTCCCATTACTGATTGTCTGCATCATTCAGTTTAAATTATCAGCAATGCACATTTTTTCTCATTGTGTTGCAGAAGACAATTGTAGAACCATCAAACTGCAAAACAGTCCAAATCCCATCTTGCATCCTCCCAGATTAACCTACCAGAGCAGAGGAACGTCTGATAGAAGTCCACCTGCATCAGAGCGAGAACGCAAACCACGTAAGGTCAGTAATGCTGCATGCAATTCAGTTTCAAAACTAATCTTCCTAAAAACATGGGATATTGATTAATTATCATAATTGATCTGCATCTCAGGGTGCGTACAGGAAACCCATGGAGTTGCTCCTAAGTATGATGGAGGAGCTCTGGTCTGGGACGAAGGAAAATCAACAAAACAGAACGCTCCTCAGTAAGTGAGTATCCTCTCTCCAGAACCGAGCTAGTATATACTAGACTAACTAATCCACGCCGTTCTCTCTGTGATGTCCAGTGAACATGGTGAAGATCCTCAGCATGATGGAGAAGGATGTTGTGGATGGAGAAGAGGAGATCCAGAGTCTTAAAGAAACAGTCAAAGCTCTGAACGCTCGAACCGAACGACAGAAGAAACAACATCGATCTGAGATTGAAGAAATTCAACTTCAGCTTCAACAGGCACAAGAGTCCATAGTAAGAGTCCTAAATATTTCGAAAAATAGAACTAAGAGTGTCAGTTCATTATTTGTTTTTAATGTTACAGCATCATCATTAGTAGTTAATAAGTCTTATAATAAAATATTCCGTGTTTAATACAAGTTAAGTTCAATCGACAGCATTTGTGTCATAATGTTGATTACCACAAAATTAATTTCGACTCGTCCCTCCATTTGTTTTAAAAAAAGCGCAAATCTGTGTTCCAGTGAGACACTTACAATGGAAGTCAATGGGGCCAATTTTAGAGGGTTTAAAGGCAGAAATGTGAAGCTTATAATTTCATAAAAGCACTTACATTAATTCATCTGTTAAAACTCATGTATTATTTGAGCTGTATGGTTGTTAAAATCATTGATTTTACAGTCATTTTAGGGTTTGTGACGTGTTGTCATGGCAACGAAGTTGTAAAATTGTTAACTTTCCACAGATGTGGTTAGTAAGTGATTTTATCACATTAAAATCATGTTAACACACACATTGTTTATGTCTTGTGTCTATAACGGTGAGTATTTTAATGTTTACAGATTGACCCCATTGACTTCCATTGTAAGTGTCTCACTGGAACACACATTTGTGCTTTGTTGTTGTTGTTGTGGTAATCAGTAGTATGCCACAATTGCTGTCCATTTAGCTTCACTTGTTTTGAACCCGGAATATTCCTTTAAAACTCTCAAAATTATATCAAAACATGCTAAAAGTGTCATCTAAAATAGTATAGTAGGTTACTGATTACATTTTCAGTTGTGTCAATTGTAAACAGTACCAGATTACATTTCAAAAGTAATCTACCCAACACTAGTTACATGTTGTTTGAATACAGGAAGCTCTTAATGAGCAGTTGAAGACTGTGTTGGAGGAAAACGTGTCTTTACAGAAACAGCTGATCAGAGCTGAAAAGAGGCTTCTCTCCTCTCGACTGAAGAACATGACAAACATAGAGGACAGAGGTGCGTTCATTGCCTCATTACGTTTTTCAAAATGAGATGACGCTTTGATCACGTTTGTGCTTGTTGTTTTTAGCAGAGCTGTCTGACTCGTCGGAGTTGAACAGGAAGAGACAGACAGTCCAGGACGGCCACAGAGCCAACGAGATCGCACACGAGCAGCGAGAACACTACAAGTATGAGTCAGGATCTCAGGACTCTCTAGAACTTTGTAAAACTGAGGTTATAATGTCTCGGAAATACCGCTGAAGAAATGGCACAACATTTGAATCGTGTGTTAACTTTGTTTTGCAGGTCTTTAATTGCCAGAAATGAACGTTTGCTGCAGCAGCTGGAAGAGGCTCTGATGAGCTGAGAGAAGATTGTGTTCATCTATAAACACCTGTCTTTTCCCAGACAGTGAATAGTGCTTCGTCACATATCATTAAAATTACATGCCTTTTATTTGATAGACAGTCTTTGTGCAAGGCAGCACGTGTTCTCTTTCTTTCTTAAACGTATTCAAACATGTAGTTCCACAGTGTCTTATAAAAATGACAAGAGGCGAATTTGTTGGACATATGCACTAACACAAATATTTGAAATTAGTAAATGTTTAAAACACTTTTCTGTGCCTTAGCAAGTTAAGTTCTGTGGCTAGTTAAGTCCAGTAAATATTTCTCAAGGAAAGTTTATTTTTTAAAGTTAATCTCTGTATAGACACACAGCTTATGTCTTCAAATTGAACAGTTCATCTAAATTGGCTATTTAACTTTTCTGCCAGTATTGCAGAGAGGATACAAAGCTTGACCCAATAGCGGGGCATGTTGTCACAATGGTAACTTTCCATTGCTTTGGCCAACACATGTTGTACTTAATTACAACATGTAAAAACCATGTCTATACTTTTAAATCTAAAATCTACCTATATTATATACGTAGCTGACTCTTGGCTCAATGTATGCCAGTGTAATTTTGTGTTCAGTTGTTTACCCAGTTGCTATTACAAAAATATTGGAAGTTTTATTTGGAGAATAGATTGCAGAAAATACAGTTTTGAACTAGTGCTTGAAACCAAAACTGGTAGAGAAAACGAGCATTTGACTCAAAATCTTAAAATGAAGTTGACAACTAGCCCCAGTCTTCATTTGATATAGTGAAAAGGAAATAAAGGAGAACCAGGTAGTTTGTTTTTTATTCAGTACAATGCTACAAAACACTGACACGTTAAAATCAGTTTTATCATCACCATAAAACATGCATATCAGGATACTGTAGAACACTGAAAAATATTATTTAAAAACAGACAGCATTGTTCTTCAAAACAGATGGTTAACAACAGTATTTGGCATTAAGCACACAAAACATTAAATACGACAGCAAATGTACTTTGTGGTTTATTGTCATAAATGTCACTTTCTAAGCAGAATCTACAGGCGAGCATGACATGTATGATAGGAACCATAAGCCACTGTTCATATCTGAAAAATAGATGTTTTGTAGAAGAATATGTCTATACACTAATCATTCGTCCCTTTAAACCCTTAGATGCATTAGTTGTTTCCTCCATAGAAGTGGACAATTTAATCTATTACAAAGTTCAGGGTTTCCAAACACTCCTTGAAAACATGGAAATTTGAGGGAAGTTTAAAATGGTGATTTCCAGGCCTGGAAAAGCCATGATAATCGTATAAATCTGTAACACTTTAACAGTGCATAAGTTAACATTAGATTACTGCGAACAGGATCACAAATGGGTCTGCATGATTCATTCGCGAATCTGTGAATTCGAATAGTTTTTAAAAGTCGTTATATAGTTTTCACAAACAACTAGAATGTTCATGGAAAAGTTGGCAACACTTTACAATAAGGTTGTATACATTACGTAATGGTTAACCATGTAATGGTTAATGTACAGTTGCAAAATAAACCCGACAGAGTGATCAGGACCACGAAGCGAAGGAAACTTGAATCGCCCTGTGCTGACTGTACATTATCCCGCTTATTACACGACTACTAACCAAATAAATAAATGGACACAAAATACTGATTTGCGTTGTAGTTATGTGAGAAGGAAGAAATAGCTGAACGGCTGAAATCCACCTCCGGTTTGCGGCGGAGTTCTGGTGGTGTTTACTTTGTAATTGATGACCGTCTGACTACAGTTTATTTATTCTTTTATTTTCTCCCCAATTTGGAATGCCCAATTCCCAATGCGCTCTAAGTCCTCGTGGTGGTGTAGTGACTCGCCTCAATCCGGGTGGTGGAGGATGGATCTCAGTTGCCTCCGCGTCTGAGACCATCAACCCGCGCATCTTATCACGTGACTTGTTGAGCGCGTTACCGCGGAGACATAGTGCGTGTGGAGGCTTCACGCTATTCTCCGCGGCATCCACGCACAACTCGCCACGCGCCCCACCGAGAGAGAGAACCACATTATAGTGACCACGAGGAGGTTACCCCATGTGACTCTACCCTCCCTAGCAACCGGGCCAATTTGGTTGCTTAGGAGACCTGGCTGAAGTCACTCAGCACACCCTGGATTCAAACTTGCGACTCCAGGGGAGGCAGTCAGCGTCAATACTCGCTGAGCTAACCAGGCCCCCCATTATACAGCTTACTAAAAAACTAGTTGCCAAATAAATAAATAAATGCACATGAAACATTGATTTGAGTTTAAATTATTTTATTAGCTTACTTGTAGAGATCGCATAGTGATCCGAGAAGCAGGAAAGAAGGCTCGCTAATACCCGGAGAAGTGGTCTGATACGTCTTAATCCCTGGATGTGCGGTTGTTACTCAGAGATATCAGACCGCTAGATGGCGCCATTGACCAATCAGAATCAAGTATACCAGATAGCTGTGTAATAACGCAATAGTTAACATGACCTAACAATGAAGAAAACTTTAACCAAGTTTAATTAATTCTGTAAATGTTAGATTTTAATTTCTACAAAACGTTTTTAACATTTAAAGTTCTGTATGTTAATAATAGTTAATGCATTATAACCTGGCATAAACTAACAATGAAAAGTAGTATATTATTTTTTATTTTTTTTTATTTTCTCCCCAATTTGGAATGCCAAATTCCCAATGCGCTCTAAGTCCTCGTGGTGGCGTAGTGACTCATCTCAATCCAGGTGGCAGAGGACGAATCTCAGTTGCCTCCACGTCTGAGACCATCAATCGGCGCATCTTATCACGTGGCTCGTTGAGCGCGTTAACATGGAGATGTAGTGCGTGTGGAGGCTTCACACTATTCTCCGCAGCATCCACGCACAACTCACCACGCTCCCCACCGAGAGCGAGAACCACATTATAGGGACCACAAGGAGGTTACCCCATGTGACTCTACCCACCCTAGCAACCGGGCCAATTTGGTTGCTTAGGAAGCCTGCCTGGAGTCACTCAGCACACCCTGGATTCGAAGTCGTGACTCCAGGAGTGGTAGTCAGTGTCAATACTCGCTGAGCTACCCAGACCGCCATGAATAGTAGTAAATTAAACATTTAAGATAGATTAATAAATGTTGGGAAAAAAAAAAAATCTGTTCATTGTTATTTCATAAAACCTTATTGTAAAGTGTTTCCAAAATTTCTATAATCAATATACATTTTTTCTAGTTATGCGCTGCTCCAATATACATTTTCAACTAATTATTGCTCGAGTAGAATAATTACCGAATCGGTGTGAATTTGAATGGTTCAAAATAAAATCCTTAAGAGCTAGAAAGTTCATGGAAAAGTCTTGGAAATGTATTGGTTAAATAATGTGGAAACCCTGAAAATTGAATCTTGTGTTCAGATGGCAGTGCATTTATACAAAACATGAACACCAGTACAATAAAGGGAATGTATTGGTTTAGATTTAACACTTATGCCATGCCACTGTTAGTTACTGCATATCATTTGGCTAGAGTTTGACTCTTGTAAACATAGTTCTGTTGGCAGAAACATTGCACATACTAACAAAAAAAGCAAAGTGCCTTGATATAATAACAGTGCTTTTCAAACTAAAATCCACAGCAGAATACAAAATACATTTAATACCTTAAATACCTAAATTTCTGAGTTTGTTCTATTGCTCTTAATCAGGCCCGCCCGAAATCTGCAGATTTAATCAGATAAATGATCTGCGTTAATTCTGGGGATAGTCTGTAAAACAGATTTGAATATGGTCAAATGTATTAAATGCACCTGAGCGCACTTTTTAAAAAAACTATTTCAACAGCGCAATTTTGTGAATTAACACGTGTTTCAAATCTGCAGAATTTCAATCATTCTGTGTGGGCCTGTTTAGACGTGTTAAAATCGTTAGAGACTACCAACTATATTGTTCATTTTTTTATGTTTGGCCAAAGCTTTTAGTTGGGACAGACAGAGGCGTTCTGTAAAGGCATGATCCCTATTTCACTGATGCTGTTATTAGGTCTATATGTTATCAACCGCAAATAGGATAGATTCCCAGAAAGTCCTGTACATTTTCTGACGCTGGGTTCCTTCACATAATGATTAATAATCATTCCACAATTACCTTAAAACAACACACAGCCAGTGTTCCATATTATGCCATTATAGTATTAGAAATGCATAGTTATGCCATGAACTTGACATACCCAAATACAGGATAGAAGCATCAACCAAACTACTAGATATACAATCTTGAGCACAAGCAGTTTTATGCATCAAACGAACAGTTTAGAATGGCTGGACCTTTGCATTCGGTTCATGACCAAAGATATGTCAAAATATAAATGAAATGCAATATCAGTAGAATTGACTTTAGTTTTGAAATCTGAATGGTCTAAGCTTAGTTCTAATAACAACATAGCAGAATAAATCCGTTATCAAGGTCAGGTTTTAAAACCATCTGTCCAAATGACTTAAATAAATGATATGTCATTTTTGATAAGACAAATAAATTAAAAATATATTTGTATAGAACTTAGGCCCGATACATACTCTTTCGCAAGTATGTGAATGCAAAAGTGTCTGGCTATGCAAGCTGGATTTTGTGCATCGTCGTGTTCCGAAATGCAACTACGCGTTGCATTTTCAGCGTTGCCACAAGGGGCGCTATAGCGGAAATTATCGCAAACTGTTCTTCCACGGTCAGTTTTCTCTTTCAGGTCAACTACTGTCATGACCAGTGTTGGGTAAGTACTTAAATCTCTAAAATTGTAACAAAATTACTTTACCGATTACTTAATGAAAAGTAATCACATTACGAATTACTTGACTTTTAAGTTACTTTCTAAAACACTTAATCCATTTTGTTTTTACGCTCTAGGAATTCAAAATAATCTCTATATTTCCCCTTGTTCATTGTTGCATGCAAGTCTTAAACTCCCTTCCAATGACTCGTTAGTGACTCTTCAGCTGTCGCAGAAACACAAATATATTCTACATAAATTAATATTATTTTAAAAAATGTGTAACTCAAGTAAGAGACTTAGTACTTCATAGAAAGTCAGTAACTGTAATCTGATAAGAATTAAAAATGTAATTCATTACACTATGACTACAAAGTTATTCGATTACAGTAATTAATGACTTTGTAATTAGATTACACCCAACACTGGTCATGAGGGAACATGTTTGAAGAGAATCTTTCTAAGCAAGTTAGTTAAAGTTTAATAAACTTTCAACACATTTAATAGCTAGCTACCTGAATAATAACTCATCTGGTTTAATGTCACGGACATTTGAAGGAAACTCTATCGCCCCCTAGAGTACTGATGTTTGTTACCGCCACTGTAGCGTAACAACGCACATTAAGTATGTATAACAGGACCTTGTACTTGCAGTATGCTGGTCAAGCATTTGTGTCTGCATACTTGCGTTAAGTATGTTTCTGGCCTTACTCTACTGAAACATAAGAAAAATGTCAAATGCTCAAATGTGCATTTCATTTCAATAGCACAACAGATTATCGACACAAACCTTCAATAGTAGAGCGTGCAATACTGTAGTCACTTTACTTTCTGCTGGCATAGATGAGCTATCGCACTGCATCAACATGCAGTTTGTTAGGAATGTACAAGCTGGCGATGACTTTGTTCGGTTGTAAACAGTGTTCCAGTTAAAACACACACATAGGAAAAGGAACAAAACCACAGAGGAAAAAGACAACCTCAATGGAAACGGAAAATCCTTTTGTGCTTTATAGAGTCGGGGTTTGTCTTCTAATGCATTCATTGCATATCTCACATGGGTTTTTGTGGCGGTTTCCCTTGAACTTTCTTCTCGTACGACCCTGCGTGCTTGTATCCAGGCACGTATCCCGATGTGTCAACCACTTCCACTCGCCCCGCCTTTCCCTTCCCGCGCCCCGTCTTGTCGAAACGCTCCTTGTGAGAGCCGGTGAACTTGGTGGTGTCCGTCAAACGGGACACGGTGGGTGAAGCCACAGCTCTCTGAGAGTGTCGAAAGAGAAGGAAATGTAATGTAATTCTTATGCATTTTTCTTAATGGATTTGCACAACCAACATTTCATCTTGTTGATTTGGAACATTGAAGTTCATAATCTTTAATCATTACTGTCATAATCATCATTAACCCTCAGAGACCCAAGCTTTGATGTTGATCATATATATATATATATATATATATATATATATATATATATATATTTTTTTTTTTTTTTTTTTTTTTTTCCTTATTGAAAGAGTTTTTAGAGAGCCATATATTGTAACAAAATATGCAAAACTGAAATGCTGGATTTTCAAGGTTGCAAAACTGTTACAAGTATGTGTGGTTTGACATTATTACTTAAATAGCATTAAAAAAAGATGGAAATGAAAAATGACCTAGAAGAACCATTGAAAAATCTCATATTTACCATATTTAATTCATATATTTCTTGGAGGTGTTACAATATTTATATCTTCTAAGCATGTTGGAAATTTCGAAAAATGACCTATAAGCCCCATTGAAAAATCTAACATATACTATATGTAATTACTATATTTTTCTGAGGTCTTGCAATTTTTCTATCCCTAAACTTGTTGGAGATTAAGGGAAATTACCAATCTGACCCCTTGAAAAATGAAAATAAATAAATATAAAAAAATTACCTATAAGAGCCATTGAAAAATCTTATATTTACTATAAATAATTACTATATTTTTGGAGGTGTTGCAATTTTTATATCACCAAGCATGTTGAAAATTAAGAAAAATGACCTATAAGATCCATTGAAAAAATTAAAATAAAATAAGACAAAAAATAATAATAACAATAATAATAATTAATTGACTAACAAAATGCAAAATCTCATATTTGCTATAAATAATTACTATATATTTTTTGTTGCAGAATCACTGAGCATGTTGGAAATTAAGAAAAATTGAAAGAATAAATAAAAACAAATAAATATGAAAAATGACCAATAAGACCCAACTGAAAAATCTCATATTATATATATATATATAAAATAATTACATTTTTTTTGAAGGTGTTGCAATTTTTCTATCACTAAGCATGTTGAAAATTAAGAAAAAATAAATAGAAAAATGACCTATAAGACCCAACTGAAAAATCTCATATATATATATATATATATATATATATATATATATATATATATATATATATATATATATATGCGCTATATATAATAACTACATTTTTTTTTTAAGGTGTTGCAATTTTTCTATCACTAAGCATGTTGAAAATTAAGAAAAAATACCTCTAAGACCCACTGAAAAATGAAAATAAATAAAATAAAACAAAATAATAATAATAATAATTAATTGACTAACAAAATGCATTAAAAAAATCTCATATTTGCTATGAATATTTACTATATATTTTTGGTTGCAGTATCACTGAGCATGTTTGGAATTAAGAAAAATTGAAAGAATAAATAAATAAAAACAAATAAATATGAAATGACCAATAAGACCCAACTGAATCATCGTATCATTGTATTTTTTTTAATTATTATTATTATTATTTTTTTATGTTTTGCAATTTTTCTATTATGATGCATGTTGGAAAATAAGGAAAATACCAATAAGACCCATTGAAAATGTTAAATAAATAAATAAAAACAATAAAAATAAAAATTTACCCATAAGACCCGTTGAAAAATCTCATATTTACTATAGAAAATTACTATATTTTTGGGAGATTTTTCTATCACTAAGCATGTTGAAAATTAAGACAGTGTCTTACAGATCAAATATTTACTTGCTATATTTTATCCAGTATTTAGTGAACATGTTGTGTGACATGTTGGGATTGAAAGTATTTTCCTGTCTGACACATTTTAGAGTATGCTTTGTTATTGAATGCTGTTTTAACCTTTATTAAAATCATTATTATTTTATTGCTCTATACAACTTTTGACAACAATTTTGCTACAGTGGGTTTCTGAGGGTTAAATAACAACTTGCTAGATGGTTTACTCTAAATGAGGACTCATTATATAACTGTTTGTAAACACAGGACTGGATGAAATTCACTCGGCATGATGTTCATCCACTTTATAATACACGCTTTCAAATGACAGTAGATACTGGACTGTATAGGATACTCCATTACATTACCGTAACTCCAGATATAACGGGCGATTTCCCTTCTATCATTTTGTAAACCTCTTGTGCGGCGTCCTCGCTGCTTTTCTCTTTGAAACGTTTCCCGGCAAGCTCCGCGAGAGCTTCTTTGAACTGGCTGTATGTGATGGTGCGGCTGGATTTGTTCCTAGAAGACAGTAAAATAAACAAAGCAAAAGACAAACTTATGATACATTTATCAGTACACACTGTAGCATCAAATATAAACGTACAGCAAAGCACAAACCCGCGAGGCCTGATTAAAAGGCCCCCATGAAACACTAAAAGAGAAGGTGCCACTTTTTTTTTTTTGCAGTTTCGACCTGGTTCTCAAAAATGACTTCAGAAGGCTTGAAATATAGTGCACAAATCTCTCATTTTGTGTTTCATGGAAGAGAGAAAAAAAATGTACCAGTAGCCGGACAACATGAGGGTAAGTAAATGACAGAAGTTTCATTTTTGAGTGAACTATTTTTTATTTTTTTTTAAAGTTTGCATGGTTGCATCTTAGATGAAGGACTTCTGTAAGAGTAGCACATGCACTCAAGTCTGTGTTTCCAAGGAGACGGAGCACACACTAAACACAGCCATGTGTGATTACACAAGCATGTCAGTTCTGAGGGCCTCTGCGTTATGGGCCATTGCACGTGTTTAACAAGCCCTTTCATTTCAGAAATGTTCATTTAAAGAACGTAGACTCAAACTGTACGAAATGTGACCACCAAAGGGAGTTGATTGATGTCAAATAAATTAGTCAATAAATTCTCCAAACTTCTCACACTTATAAGGGATAGTTCAAACATTTAAAATGATGTCATTATTCACTCACACTCTCATGATGCTTCAAACTTGAATGAGTTTCTTCCGTGCAACACAAAAGGAGATGTGTGGCAGAATGTTGACAACCTCAGTCACCATTCACTTTCATTGTATGGAAAACATTCTTCTGAATTTCTCAGAAGAAAGAAAGCCATGCGAGTTTACAGAATCGTCATTACTGGGTGAACTATCCCTTTAAAAAGCATCCTTTTCTGCAGGATTTGCATTAGTCTACATCTCCAGAAGTGCTCTGAGGTTTACATTGTTTCAGCGAGCACGTTTGCCCCATAAAGCAACACGGGTCTGTTTAATCGCACTGTGCCACACACAGTAAAACAGTGCATAGTAACACATATACAAACAGCCTGTGTCGTGGTGATAAAGCACCTAAACAAAACTCCATAAAGCCTACGGTCTCCACCGGCAACCTGCTGTCATAGCAATAATCTTCAGTAAACACGTCTCTTCGGCTTTATAATTAATTTGACTTCTTCGGTGTCCATGCCTGTGCAACTGTCGCCTGCTGCCAACTGAAATTGAAGGTACAAACAGGCCCACATGTAATCTGTGCTTTTCAATATTTTTAGCCTCTGGAAAATATTGGATATTTATCTTAAACAGGAATGTTCCGGGTTCAATATAAGTTCAGCTCAATCGACAGCATTTGTGGAATAATGTTGATTACCACAAAATTAATTTCGACTCGTCCTTCCTTTTCTTTTAAAAAGCACAAATGTGTGTTCCAGTGAGACACTTACAATGGAAGTCAATGGGGTCAATAATCTGTAAACATTAAAATACTCACTGTTTTAAAAGTATAGACACAAGACGTAAACAATATGTGTGTTAGCGTGATTTTACTGTCATAAAATCACTTACTAACCACATCTGTGGAAAGTTATACACTGTAAAATAAAATCCTGTTAAATTTACGGTAAAAAACCGGCAGCTGTGGTTGCCAGAAATTCACTGTAAAAAATACGGTAACCACGTTTCAGGCTTTACGGGATGTCTTTTTGATGCCTGTATATTTTACGGTGCATTATTGTCGTTTATATTATTAAATTATAAACTTGATATTAACCTTCTGAAACGGTAAAAATCTGCTTTTTACTTTATAATGTATTGTTAATCACCATAGTAATTACAGAAGAGCACATGATGACAGGAAGTTCATCAATAGAGGCAATAATCAATAAACATGTAGAGTGCTCAGTGTCGCTCACACAAACACTAAACACCATCAGGGTAACACGTGTGAAATTAAAATAATACAGTAAACATTAAACTACATTAAATATAAAGCAGAACACCCCAATGTGCATAACTGATATTAAAAATGAGAAGAAACAGAACTATTCCCATAAAATATAATGAAATATGATGGGTCATGCTGGGAATTCTGGGAACGTCCCGATTATTGTTTTTTACTGTCATTTTAACAATAATTTACCGTCAAAAGTACACGGACTCTCTTGTTAAACATGATATACATTTTTACCGTTAATTATACGGGAAAATCAGATTTAAAAAAATTCTAAAATATTTAAATTTAAAAAAAACATTCTGTAAAACTACATGTATTGTCTTTTTAAATATATTACAGCTTTGTACCGTATATTTTAAGGTATCTACACGTTTATCAATTAAGGGTTTTTTACTGTAGCTATTTACAGCCTAAAATTACAGACATTTTTTACAGCTTAGCCAATTAAATTGTAATGTCAACACACCCTAAAATGACAATTTAAAACAACTTTACAGCTCAAATAATCCACAAGTTTTAACAGTAGAATTAATGCAAGTGCTTTTATAGAATTATAAGCTTCACATTTCTGCCTTTAAACCCTCCAAAAATTGGCCCCATTGACTTCTATTGTAAATGACTCACTTGTTTGTTTGTTTTTTCTTAAAGGATGAACGAGTGGAAATTAATTTTTGTGGTAATGAACATTATGCCACAAATGCTGTCGATTGAGCTTAACTTGTACTGAACCCGGAATATTCCTTTATAATTTTTGCATTTGCTCTGAAGTGACTTAAACGGGTGTTTTTCTTCCGATCAGAGAAATACATTCAAAATTAAGAACTTATTTAATGTACTTATTTAATATTAGTCATTTCATTTATTTGATTTAATAATTAAGTGGTGCAATAAAAATAGTGGTGCACAAATGCGCTATAGCTTTAAATGTGTATCAGGCATCATTAACACGAGTCGGCACTCACGAGGGGTTTAATCTCTGCACTGATTAAAGGAGACGTGCATCTTTAACTCTGTGGCAATCTATGACAGCAGTCTGGAGAAAATCCTGCTTTATTACACACACAATCCTGATGGTGACATGGCAGAACACTGAGTAACTCAATGCAACCAAGAAAATATTTTCATCATCATTTTTTCAGCATCATGTTGTCCCAAACCCAAATGGCTTTCTTTCTTCTGAAGAAATGTATACAGGTTTGGAACAGCATGAGGGTAAGTAATGACAGAATCTTCATTTTTGGGTGAACTATCACTTTAAATGTCAATGCACTGAATGATATATTCGTATTGCAAAACATGTAAGCAGCACGCTCATATATTGCATTTATTTTTTCTCCCTTTCACTCATTTTGTAACTCGTTTCTGTGCGTGCTCTGCCGCCACGTTGTTCTGATGCTGTCTAGCAGAATAATCTTTATTCTTGACGCTTAGCCGGGGTGAAACAAATCTCTTCACTGTAGTCCTACTAAAAGACACAGAGAATCCACATTCCTGTATGTGCGAATAATGCAAGACTTGATAAATGGATTCTCCTGAAACAAACCAGCATCGTTTTATTCACTGGTTTATTTTTAAACATTACCATTCTTCCCCATGTTAAAAGATCAGATTATAGTGTGCTCTACATAATAAAAAGCTGGCCGTATTCAATCGGCGATGACTCTCTAGCCTGAAGTCATCGAGGTTATTCAGAATGAGCAGGGGATGTGCCAAAAACAACAGACAACTCCTTGTTGCTTCATAGTCAAATATAAGCTGAATAAAAGCAAATATGTTATTCATATTCGCTTAAGCATCCTCAGTGTCCATCTAGCTTTCATCTCTGGTTTTGTTTGTGGTTGTCAATATGGAAAGCTGTTTCTTTTTGTTTGCAAAAATACACAAATCTTAAAAATAGGCTTCATCTTCTTTGGGTGAAATATGACCCAAACATGTTTTGCTGAGTAAACACTACTTCATACCATACAGGCCTAATTCCTAAATGTTTGTAAGTGTTAAAGCTGATGGTATACTTGACTTTGGAGAAGACGATGTCCACATCTGTGAGGGTGATGTTCTTGCCATCGATGACGCCGCAGTCTTTACACAGTTTGGACCAGTTCTTGCCGTTCATTTCTTTGCCAGTGGCGCGCGTGTCTCCATGAATGGCGAACTTGCGGAACGACTCCTCCAGCGCCGTGATCTCCACGGGTGTTTTAACGCCCGCACCTCCATCGCTCGTGCCGTTGGATGCGGAGGACAGACGTTTGGCCGTATGCTCTTTAGAGTGCTCGCTCTGCGGCCTCATGGGCGAGCTGTTGGGCACCGGGTGTTTGGCGGTCTGGACTTTAAACTCCTCCATGTTGCTGGCGAGGAATGGGAATATTATAGGTTAATATTAAAGCTGATATTACTGGAACTTGAATAATACTTTTACTAGTCAAATTTGGGTAAAACAAGTGTTAATTTTACATATGCAATGTTGTGTACATTTCATTTGCTATTGTTATATCATATATATATATGCCCCCAAAACATTTTTGACACTAAAGACACTGTATATCCAGTATCTGTTTAACACTGGCCACCCTGCTGACATTTTAGACACTTCATGCTGGTTTTGGCCGGTCAGCTATCAAGATGCAACGGGCCAGCATTGCACATTTGAAACCAGTTAAGGGGTAGTTCACCCAAAGCTGAAAATTCTCTCATCATTTACTCACCCTCATGCTGTCCCAGATGTGTATGACTTTCTTTCTTCTGCAGAACACAAATGAAGATTTTAAGAAGAATATCTCAACTCTATAGGTCTATACAATGCAAGTGAATGGTGGCCAGAACTTTGAAGGACCAAAAAGCACATAAAGGCAGCATAAAAGTAATCCATATGACTCCAGTGGTTTAATCCATGTCTTCAGAAGCGATATGATAGGTGTGGGTGAAAAACAGATCAATATTTCAATCCTTTTTTCTATAAATCTCCAATTTCACTTTCACATTATTCTTCTTTTCTTTTTTGGCAGTTCGCATTCTTCGTGCATATCACCACCTACTGGTCAAGACTGGTCAAAGGTGGAGATTTACAGTAAAAAATTACTTAAATATTTATCTGTTTTTCACCCACACCAATCATATCTCTTCTGAGGACATGGATTTAATCACTGGAGTTGTATGGATTACTTTTATGCTGACTGTGATTTTTGGAGATTCAAAGTTTTGGTCACCACTTACTTGGTCACATTTATTTACTAGTATGAACCTACAGAGCTGAAATATTCTTATAAAAATCTTCATTTGTGTTCTCCAGAGGAAAGAAAGTCATACACATCTGGGATGGCATGAGGGTGAGTAAATGATGAGTGAATTTTAATTTTTGGGTGAACTCTCCCTTTAAGACCAAACTGGTCTACGCTGTTTTTCAGCTGTGACTACAGGAACAACTAGGAAAGGAGGCAGGTGCCAATGTTTCCCATTAAGTAGCAATGTTTCTTTCATCATACACTGGCACCAGCCCACTTCTTAGCCAGATTCTATCAGTGCACAAGGCAACTGGGGTTCTTATGTTAGCAGACTGTGAATATGCAGATGTGGTGAGTGTTCGGGGTCTGAGGTGAGCTCTGTGGAATTCAGGCTATGCCAGATGAAGTGCTCATTTACTCATCATTTACACCACTAAACAGCAAAACACATCAACATAATGGACGGTGTTAATGTAGAATAATTCTGAGATCATCTGATTGAGACAGATGTGAAAACTGACTGTCTTATCAGCTCCATCAGTTTGACACGTTTCTGTAGGAAATGCACGTGACTATTATATCTGTTCCATTTTGGTTTGAAACGTCATTTCCCTCAACTGAAAAACAGTGAATGCTTACAACTAGGGCTGTCAATTTAATGCATTAAGTAGGATTAATTGTACATAACATACAGTGCATCCGGAAAGTATTCACAGCGCTTCACTTTTTCCACATTTTGTTATGTTACAGCCTTATTCCAAAATGGATTAAATTCATTATTTTCCTCAATTCTACAAACAATACCCCATAATGACAACGTGAAAGAAGTTTGTTTGAAATCTTTGCAAATTTATTAAAAATTAAAAAAAAATCACATGTATGTAAGTATTCACAGCCTTTGCCATGACACTCAAAATTGAGCTCAGGTGCATCCTGTTTCCACTGATCATCCTTGAGATGTTTCTACAACTGGATTGGAGTCCACCTGTGGTAAATTCAGTTGATTGGACATGATTTGGAAAGGCACACACCTGTCTATATAAGGTCCCACAGTTAACAGTGCATGTCAGAGTACAAACCAAGCCATGAAGTCCAAGGAATTGCCTGTAGACCTCCGAGACAGGATTGTATCGAGGCACAGATCTGGGGAAGGGTACAGAAAAATTTCTGCAGCATTGAAGGTCCCAATGAGCACAGTGGCCTCCATCATGCGTAAATGGAAGAAGTTTGGAACCACCAGGACTCTTCCTAGAGCTGGCCGCCAGGCCAAACTGAGCAATCAGGGGAGAAGGGCCTTCGTCAGGGAGGTGACCAAGAACCCGATGGTCACTCTGACAGAGCTCCAGCGTTTCTCTGTGGAGAGAGGAGAACCTTCCAGAAGAACAACCATCTCTGCAGCACTCCACCAATCAGGCCTGTATGGTAGAGTGGCCAGACAGAAGCCACTCCTCAGTAAAAGGCACATGACAGCCCGCCTGGAGTTTGCCAAAAGGCACCTGAAGGACTCTCAGACCATGAGAAACAAAGATTGAACTCTTTGGCCTGAATGGCAAGCGTCATGTCTGGAGGAAACCAGGCACCACTCATCACCTGGCCAATACCATCCCTACAGTGAAGTATGGTGGTGGCAGCATAATGCTGTGGGGATGTTTTTCAGCAGCAGGAACTGGGAGACTAGTCAGGATCGGAAGAAAGATGAATGCAGCAATGTACAGAGACATCCTTGATGAAAACCTGCTCCAGAGTGCTCTGGACCTCAGACTGGGGCGAAGGTTCATCTTCCAACAGGACAACGACCCCAAGCACACAGCCAAGATAACAAAGGAGTGACTCCGGGACAACTCTGTGAATGTCCTTGAGTGGCCCAGCCAGAGCCCAGACTTGAACCCGATTGAACATCTCTGGAGAGATCTGAAAATGGCTGTGCACCGACGCTCCCCATCCAACCTGATGGAGCTTGAGAGGTCCTGCAAAGAAGAATGGGAGAAACTACCCAAAAATAGGTGTGCCAAGCTTGTAGCATCATACTCAAAAAGACTTGAGGCTGTTAATGGTGCTAAAGGTGCTTCGACAAAGTATTGAGCAAAGGCTGTGAATACTTATGTACATGTGATTTTCTTTTTTTTTTTTTTTTAATAAAAGTGAAGCACTGTGAATACTTTCCGGATGCACTGTAAGACTGAGCCCAATTAAATGTGTCCCTGGACCGTAATGTGGAATATTCATACAATTGGAGCAATTCAAGTTTGAAGTAGCACCTGTTTTCAGCAGGGGGCAGTAAGCGAAACTCCAGCTGTATAGACAACAAACCACACTCAGGCTTGCTTGATGCGCAGCATGAGGACGCGTTGTTGTGTTCAAACACAGATAGATGGATGCAGAGATCTCAAAATGTGTTTTTCTATGTTTAAAACTACATTTAACTTCATGAAGTGAACTAATAATGCTGTGTTAATGTTGCGACACAACCAAAGTGGCGTGCTTCAACAGCGCCCACTGATACCTCCTTAGACAAGTCCTTATGATAAATCTCTGAAAGATTGACGAATTCAGTTGCAAAATGGATTTCTGTGGACTGCTGTTTTTTTTACTATTGTTACTTATTACTTAAATAAAACTATTTAGAATTATTTAATCATTATATATTAAATTATTGTTATTTGTGGGGCTTTCTCAGCAAATATTTATATATGTGATTCAGTTAATTAATCAGCATATCATGTATTTAATTTGATTGGCGTCGTAGGCAACGCTAACGCTCACACTTCACTGCACAGATTTAAATATATTCGCCAGCATTGACGCGAGTCATGCGGAAGCGCTTCATTTGAGACACTACCACCTGAAAATTCATTCGCTAGATGGCCGAGTATACATAGAGTATACTGTAAGTATACTGCATCATTTGAGTCACCTTTTGGCTGCATCCAAATTCAGATACTATCTGTGCCTAAATATGAGCAATTAGGATTATTAGTGAGTCCCAGATGTTCTCATTCATGAATGCAGCAATGCACACAAGTACGGTTTTTACAAACTATTTACTCTGAAATTTATTCTGCTTGTGTTTTATGAATAGTGTGTTGCAAACAGTAAATAAAATGTGCTTAGAAGGTACACTTTTACTAATGGATTTTCAAAGTGTGCATCCCTACTCTTTGGGCTATTACCCATTATTGCCCGTAAAAATAAATAAAATAAATAAATAAATGGTGCAAAATGCAAAAAAAAAAAAAAAAAATAATAATTCAAGGCTGAAGCTGCCTCACCAGTTTTTAAATGTATGTTTATGTACAGTATCTTATGTACGTTTTTCAACACTCATTTTACATTTACATTTTTTATGCATTTGGCAGATGCTTTTATCCAAAGCGACTTACAGTGCCCTTATCACAGGGACAATCCCCCTGGAGCAACCTGGAGTTAAGTGCCCTGCTCAAGGACACAATGGTGGTGGTTGTGGGGATCGAACCAGCAACCTTCTGAATTCCAGTTATGTGCTTTAGCCCACCATGCCACCACCACTCAAAAAATATTTCTGCCTATTTTTAAGATTTACGCATTTCAATTTTATTACAAAATTCCATCAAATTTAATTGTATATTGTTTAACAAAATTAAATATATAAAACTTGAATATGTATTTATTTATTATTAAAGATTACTCAATTCAATTTGATGGAATTTTGTTATAAAACTGAAATGCGTAAATCTTAAAATAATTGATATATACTGATATATAATAATTCAGTGAATGTAACAAAGTAGCAATGAATTTTATAGTAACTAATTTAGCTAGATGCTAATGCTTGCATGCAAGCACACACATTTTGTGACAAAGACATATGTAAAAAAACAACATTTTATAGTGCTGTACTTTCTACTTTCAAAGCACCAGCAAAGTACTTACATTCAGTGTGAATTAGGATACAGTCTATGACATTTGATTAGTTTAGCATCTCTGTTCTTACCTTTGCCCTCGACTGCCCCTCCAGCTCTCTGATTCCACGTCAGTGTTGCTCCTTTGTGGTCGTTCCTTGTGTTTCTTGATGCAACTGAAACGACAATAACAGTCTGTGTGTGTTGAATGACAACATGCACTGAGATGACTGTTAGTTGGTTAAAGGCAAAGGGGTGCAATAACAGAATTTAGTTTTACTTTCACATTAATCCATTCCATTTCATTATGTTATCACTAAAGTCAACATGAAATCAGAATCAGCCCCATTTACCTTCTTAAATACATGTTCCTGATCTTATTGTGAAGGATTCATCAGTGCACGTTATTCCAAAACAAAAATGTCTTCATAATCCTTCATCAAACTGTAAAAACGACACAGAGTCCTCTTATTTTTCAACCACTCCTCTTCAGCCATCTATCGAATACAGTGTTGGGTGTAATGCATTACTAAGTATTTAATTACTGTAATTAAATGACTTTTTCTTTGAAAAAGGTAAAGGGATTACTCTTCATTTTTTCAGTAATTTAATTACAGTTACTTCGGATGTAATTGCATTAGATACTGTATAGACTACAGAACAGTTATATATAAAACAATTGTGCATTTAAAATCGAAATTTAACTTCTAATTTAACGCTGCCCCTTTAAATTCTTTGGCTGGTTTATGAATAATTTATTTGATTTTATATTAATTATTTGAAAGAACAGTTTCATGTCTATCCTTGTATTTTTCATCTGGTCTAGGTTGATTTATGGGTTTTAAAAATTAATTAGTAATAAGTAATGCAATTACTTTTCAGACAGAGTAATTAGTACAGTAATCTAATTACACTGTAGACGATGTAATTAGTAGTAATTAATTACATTTTTTTAGAGTAACTTACCCAACACTGATCGAATACCACTTTTCACCAATACGTGAGATAAACATGCCCCTAAACCACACATAGAATCAAAACAAAGTGTGATTGGTCGCTTTACATGTCAGTCAGATGGTCTACGTGGGCGGTGCTTGTCTAGAATAAGCTGCAATGTGGACCAGACTTTATGTCAATTGTCAAAAGACTACAAAACACTTTCTGTCTCACAGAATTTGGGTTGCAATAAACACATGCACCTCACACGTTTGGTCATGTATGAACATCAAACAGTATTGCTAAGTGTTATGAGCCTGCACATACTGAGATGAACTGAAGCCCATTAATTTCACACACACTTAATCACCTCTCGAATGCTCCAATACTGTACTGCAGCCTCAGATGAATTAGCCCTGTGTTGCCATGGTAAGGTAGCCTACACCTCTACAAAACATACAAACCAGGCCTGGTTCTTCTTTCCTAAGTTAATGGAGTTTTAAAACACTATGCCAAACATTATAAAACAGAGTCTGGACCTTCACCAACAGTCAGGCATGGGCAGTAACTTCAGTTCCAAGCCAAACAGAGGGGCTATGTCACAGCAACACTACCTTCTATGCCAAATGACCTACAGTAACTGAATCTGTCTTTATGGTTGCACAGAAGAGAACTGTATGACCAAAGTGAACTCCTGAAGTACTGTCAATGTACAAGAGGACCCTTAAAATCCACTTGAAGACATCCCTATTCAAGAGTGTTGTGTTTAACTTGTCTTTCAACAAAGAAACAAACCTTTATTACTCACTATCAATAATGCCATTCAGTTAGAGCGGCACTATGGGCCCATTGTGCAGTAATGTGTCAGTCCTGTCTTGTGTACTACATACTCGTTGCCGCATCGATGGTGACATCGCCAACTATCACTGGTGGCAGGGCAAAGTGCAACTTATTCAATAAATGATAACATTTTTTGCTTTCTTGGAAATCCATGTTCTCTATAGGACTGCGTTTTAGCCTTTTGACAATATATAGTAAATAACAGTAAAAATGTGTTTTAAAAAAAAAATAATCAAGGCACGTTTTCTGCACGGTTTTTCATTAAATGAGCAGGAACAATTCAATTCAAAAAAATTTTTACAAAACATGGCCTTGCCATATTTATCCCCAAATCAACACAAATAAATACATTTATATTTTACATAAAAAGGGGAAAAAAATATTGTGACCTTACTTTTTTTTTTATTTTTTTTTTTAGAACATTTAAGCACATTTTGTCAATATATACACACACACGTGGTAACTGTAAAAAATTAGGTGATCATGTTGATTACATGTGCAAACTTACACAGTTTTATAATTAAACATCTTTCAGAAAGCGGTGAATGGTGCAGACATGTGATGCAGTCTAATGCTGGAGGTGATTCTTGCATGAATTTACTAACTTCATAGACAGAGCAGAGAGATGAAGGGACAGACAGATAGAAATGTGAAAGAGAGAGAGAGAGCTTTTTTTGCATGCACACAGACCTCAAGAAAATCTTGATGGAGCACATGCTTTCATGCATCTGCCTTCTGGTCATGCATGGCACTAATAAGTGCTCACTGCTCACACAATAATTTGACCTAAAAATCTGGAAAAAATTGCAATGGAATTAAAATGCAATGCCAGGGACATAGAAAAAGATTGACAAGTACTGCACACTGGAGATAGAAAAGTGGAAATGATGTCACATGACAACAGGAAGACATAATTGTTTTGGATTTCTGTTGTAGTCAATATTAAGTAGAAGATTGTCTGGTTGGTTCCTGTCAAATATTCTACTGCCAGGTAAAAGAAGGTCCACTATCATGTCCACTCTTTGGTTTTCTAAATATACTGACTTTGATGAAGTTTGTATTCTCTGTAATGATATAAATGTAACCCTGAATTATTTATTTTTTGATTGTAATATTATTCAAGAACTTGTGAATTATTTAGAAATATTGTGAATTCACTAATGTTAATATTTTTACACTGAAAGACTTTATTTTATGTAATTAAAACAAACATAAGGGTCTATTGTTAACTTTTTTATTTTGTTACACTTGTAAGTCTTCATTTTAAATTAAATTATAAAAAATAAAAGGGGCATCACAGGTATCACAATAACATATTTACAAATCCCCCCAAAACTTGATTGTAAATGATAATATATATATATACTGTGTGTGTGTGTGTATATATATATATATATTATATATATATATATATATATATATATATATATATATATATATATATATATATATATATATATATATATATATATATATATATATATATATATATATATTTTTTTTTTTTTTTTTTTTTAAGGTATCACAATAAAATATTTTCGAATCCCCCAAAAACTCGGTTGTAAATGTTAAAAAAAGGTATTTAAAAAATAACAAATAAATTATTAAAAATAAAATATAAATTTAATAATTGTCATTTAATTAATTACAATTAATATAATTATATTTATTTATTTTTTATAAAAAAATCATCTAAAATTTTTTAAGGTATCATAATAATATATTTCTAAATCTCTCCTAAACTCGGTTGTAATTGTTACAAACATAATAATAATAATAATAATAATAATAATAAATATAGCTGCAAGCAGCAATGCGGATTCCTCCTCAAAATGGCAAATCATTTAAAAATGTATCAGTAGAGGGTTGGGGTTTAAACCCTCCCGATGGAGGAATCCTAAAAAACATGTCTTTCTGTCTGAATCCTAAACAAGAAATCATGGCTATGGCTGGATTTGAACCTCTGACCCTTCACTTACCAGCACAACATCTTAGCCAAGTTAGCTATTTACATTGCTGAGTATTTCTGCTTTCAGTTTCTATATAAAAAAAGAACCAGTGGCTAGCATTGTCAGATTTGGCCCAAGTTCAAACAGCTGTAATTCTGTCATCTTTTGACATATCAAGGTGTTATTTTGCACGGTACTTCGGAGTGATGTCATCTTGAAGCATGCTAGGTTTGAAAAACCATCAGTCAAAATGACATTTGATTTACTGACACATATATATTGAGGCAATGTGGACATTTACATAAATACGCCCGTTTCAGCCATTTTGTATTGTATTCATTTTTGCTAAGTAACAAATTGAAAGACCTCAATTATACACATGGGTACCAAATTTCAAGTCAATTGGATCAACAGTTCAAGAGAAGAAGATTTTTGTAGGTTTTCCCAAATTTTCACTGTACAGGAAAATCCATCATGGCGGACCTTATGGGTCCTTGAGGCTTTTTTGTTCCCCATGAGAAATGAGGCATGTACACCAACTTTCAGAAGAATTGGACAAATGGGGTGGAAATGCCAACACTTTGAAAATGGGACGTTTGGGCGTGGCCTGTAGCGCCCCCTAAGGGCAAATGTGGGCCATTCTTGGTGTGGGGGTTCCCAGTGGCCTGTAGTATCAATGTGCCAAATTAGAACATTTTTGACTGGTGACTTTTTGAGATATTGGGGCGCAAGGAGGAGAATAATAATAATAATAATAATAATAAAACCACCAATAACAATAGGTTTCCTCCTACTGGTGGAATCCTAATAATAATAAATTCTGTAAGGTATCACATTAAGATATTTTCAGAATCCCCCTTAAACTCTGTTTTATTTTGTATGTGTGGATGTATCTTACAATGCAATGTTTACTATATTCTCTACTATTATGCCAGTGTTATTCTAGCAATCAAAAAGCACAGGTAAATCAGGAATACATTCTCCATAATGTCTGATCATGCAGTGAACTATCTGCTTTAGGCCTCTGCTCTGAACAGTGTCACAAAAGCCCTCAGATCACCTCGCTGCAATGGTCTGGGTCATTAAATCACCTCCAGCTCTTCCTAGTGCCACCCATGAGGATTCCAGTCACTCTTTTATATCGAGTCTTTCTTCTCTTGCATCTCCCTGAACTCTTGACTCAATACTCAAAACTATTTTTCATCTCCAGTTATGACAATTAAACACACTGACTCAATGTAACAATACAGACTGACATCTCAAATGTTCAATCTAAGTTGTTTGGAGTATTCTCCAATAGATATTTGCCTATAATGAATTCTGGATGTTGGGGTACATAGACGAAGTCAAAGGTCAATGTGTTTTTGTTTTGTGCAACCTAGAAGTGAAAAATCTGGGGCAAACTCAGCGAATGGCTGCATCCTCTTGCCAAGCGAAGATCATTTGCAACCATATGGGTAAAACAACTGTGATGGTGGTTAAAATAAGAAAACCTAACATTATCACACACATAACTGGCACAGGCAATTCTCAAATATATGAACGTTAATTTAACCAGAGCAATATTGCAGATTTTGTTCATCACTCAGTATAACCTAATAAACAAAGAGAGGATGATGGATGGATTGGTTGCATTCCTATATGAACACCCATAGTCTATATGCATTATAAAAGCAGACCTCATACCACATCTAAAGGGCAGGCCATATTCAACTTATATTTTCATTTCCATATGTTTACATTTATATATGCCTCGTTTATTAGATCTTACATGATGACATCACACTAGATGATGTTTATGTAATAGCTGTCCATCAGAAGCATCACACAGAGGCGTTACAAAACTCGCGATGGATCATTGTTATTGTCCATGAACATTGCACGCATAACTGCAACATTGCGTTCTTACGTGCAACAATGTATCAATATTGCACAGAATTGCGCAACGCACTGAGCAAAAATGAAACCAACCAAAAAAAAAAAAAAACTGACTTCCGTGACCATGTTCATCATCAACAAAGCCTCAAATCTGCTCGAGTTGTTTTTGGAAACGGAAAATAAACACACAAACACCCTCCTGTGAACACGCATGCAACATGTCCTCACGACGCGTGTTAAAATCAAATGATATGAGAGGAAACTGCGATAACAAGCCGAGCTTACCTGAATGCTGTTTCTTCTGTCGTTCTCTGCTCTTTGTCAGTGTCTAAAAAAAGATGTGTTTACATCAGATTTCTGTGAGAATAAAGACGCGACGCTGCCTGAACACGCTCGCGGATGAAGCGCCGCGCGTCGATTGGCACGCGCGCTGTCACTTCGCACTCAACAAACCAGAGTGGATCATTCTGACAATAATAAATCATCATAATCATCAGTGGCGTGGCCAAGCGTGGGCAGGGGTGGGCACGGGCCCACCCAAATTAGACCCAGGCCCACCTAGAATATTAGAGATTATTCTTTGATATATATATATTTATAAAATAGTTTAAAAATGGATATTTCCATTTAATAACTAGATCATTCTGATTTCTCAAAGTGTGAAAGAACAGTCTGAACGCGCCACTTCTATGATGTTAAGCAAAATTTTAATAAAAGTTGGCGAAAACTCGGCCCATCCATTTTTATTGAGGCCCAACTAAAATTAATTTCCTGGCTACGCCCTTGATCATCATCATTATATATATATATTTTAATCAGTCTATATTTATGATGCATATAACAAATATCCATTCAACAGAAATGAGTAAATAAATAGTGATACATTAAATAGTGTAATTAAATAAATACATTTATTATAGTGCACAATCTTTAAATAGTGTGCATATTTTTAACTTCAGAATAAATGTGAAGTATTTATATGAAGTACAATACAGTTTGGTAAATGGCAATGCAACTACGTTTGCTTTGGCATTAATTGAGCACATTTTACACTTAGCAGTGTTAAGCATATTTAAATAAATCAGAGAAGCAATTAAAAATGCAATTAAAATACAGAGAAGAAATTAAAATGCTGTTATGCTTTTTTTCCAATGATAAAAAAAAAAAGAAATAAAAAAAATAATGAAATGTAAAATAATGAAATAAATAAATAAAAACTACAGAGCAAACTATAGTATACTTGTCTATACAGTCTGATGTTAAGGGCACAATGCTGACAGTTCATGCACCACTCGTCGGGTTCAAACCCACAACGTTTCAATTTCCAGCCATAATGTTTGACCTTTATGGGCAGCACGCCAACCTGAACAGTGAACCAAGAGCTGCAGAGGGACTCAAACTCTATACAATATATATACAAAATGGTTTTTAAAATAAAATTCGACCCTAATTGTGTGTGTAAAGAGTGATTAAGTGTTGCATAAAGGCAGACAGTAGAAGCAAAGCCTCACATTCTTACATCAAAGTACATTTTACTGAAGTTAAACATGCTTACAAACAAATTAATTCAATGATGGAACATGTGCTTTGGTGTGCAGCCTGAACCGAAATATCTTCAGTAGTTTCCTCTGAGATGGTAAACAAGATTAAGATAGTAATGTTGGAATGCTGAAAAGATGTCTACACAAACCTCCGTGAATGCATTCATCTCTCCAGAGCTCAGCTTGGAGCATTGAGAATAAAGCATAAAATCCACTAATTGTTACACTAGTGACTGGGATTACATAATAGTCTGAATATGGGAAGTCAGGGGAAGTTGTCACACTATTTACAACAGTGCATTTGTAGGTTTATTTTTGAAAGTTAATTCCTATATAGACACATAGCTTATTCTTCACTACATAAAATTACATTATGACCCCAGCTATGACCCACAGAAGGACATTTTCATCATATGTGGGGTAAGTTGTCACAGCCTGCCTTAAAATAGACTAGTATAGGCTTTTCAGCTAAATTTAAAGGGTGAAACAGTTTTGAAACACAAAATGATTCATGACAGTAAAATTTAAAGGTTTTTTTTTTAAGTCATATCCAATACTAGAATTACAGGGTGGCAACTAAATTGTAATATTGGCTATACACTGTAAAATCTACTTGTTAACCTTACTTAAAAAAGTATGTAAACTGATTGCCTTAAAATAGTAAACAGTAAATTGGCAGTAAATTTACTTATTTGGCTCAAGTAAAGTGAACTAGGGTCCACTTTACTTGAGCCAAATAAGCATATTTACTTATAACATTTTACAGTGTACCTTTACACGGAAAATGTTAGGAAGTGATTTTATCACCCTAAAATAATGTTAACATGTATATTGTTTATGTCTTGTGTCTATACTTTTGAAACAGTGAATATTTTAACGTTTAATGATTGGCCCCCTTCACTTCCATTGTAAGTGTCTCATTGAAATCCCCCTTTATAAACGAGGGGCATCTCTGAATGAATATTTGTGGTACTTGTATTGAACCTGCAATATTCCTTTAATTCACTTTTGTACTAGATGTTTGAAACCAACGTACAAAACTACTGCTAGTGAAAACATGCATTTGTGTAAATGGACTTTCGGCTCAAAATGTTACACTTACTGAGATTTAACCCCTGTGACAACTAGCCCCGGTGTTCCCTAGATTGTAGAAAATAAAATACAAATAGTAAAATAACATACACAATAAATAATAATAACAAACACAAAATTCCCTTAAAATGTCTTCAGTAATCCAAGATCCCCTGTTGAACACCGAACAGTGCATGATTTTTCAATGCCCAGACGAATTCAAACAGTTTAACAGAATGAGGCAATTGAGCACACTTTTACTGCTTTGAGCCATGATGTTGTGATTGACATGAGCTAGATGGGCAGTTTAAAGATGACATCATCACTCAACAGCCCCATCATGTGGTGTATGAATCATAAGCATCCTGAGAAAAACCTGTGGGCTTTTATTTCAAAATATAAAAATAAAAAATACAGAACATTAATGCAGTGGAGCATTTATTAATCTAATATTCATTCATTGCTATAAATTCAATATAATATAAATTCATTGCGAGGGTGTTCTAACTGGTTGCTAGGGTCTGTTAGTTGGTTGCTAGGCATGGCCAGGCTGTTCTAACTGGTTGCTAGGATCTTTTGGTTGGTTGCTAGGCATTGCTAGAGTCTTCTAGCTGGTTGCTAGCATCTTTTGCTTGGTTGCTAGGCATTGCTAGGGTCTTCTAGCTGGTTGCTAGGGCCTTTTGGTTGGTTGCTAGGCATTGCTAGGGTTTTCTAGCTGGTTGCTAGGGTTTTTAGGTTGGTTCATAGGCATTGCTATTGTATTCTAGCTAGTTGCTAGGCATTGCTAGTGTGTCCTAGCTGGTTGCTAGGGTCTTTTAGTTGGTTGCTAGTCATGTCCAGGCTGTTCTAACTGGTTGTTAGGGTCTTTTGTTTGGTTGCTAGGCATTGCTAGGGTCTTCTATCTGGTTGCTAGCGACTTTTGGTTGGTTGCTAGGCATTGCTAGGGTTTTCTAGCTAGTTGCTAGAGTTTTTAGGTTGATTCATAGGCATTGCTATTGCATTCTAGCTGGTTGCTAGGCATTGCTAGTGTGTCCTAGCTGGTTGCTAAGGTCTTTTAGTTGGTTGCTAGTCATGTACAGGCTGTTCTAACTGGTTGCTAGGGTCTTTTGTTTGGTTGCTAGGCATTGCTAGGGCCTTCTAGCTGGTTGCTAGCGCCTTTTGGTTGGTTGCTAGGCATTGCTAAGGTTTTCTAGCTGGTTGCTAGGGTTTTTAGGTTGGTTCATAGGCATTGCTATTGTATTCTAGCTGGTTGCTAGGCATTGCTAGTGCGTCCTAGCTGGTTGCTAAGGTCTTTTAGTTGGTTGCTAGTCATGGCCAGGCTGTTCTAACTGGTTGCTAGGGTCTTTTGTTTGGTTGCTAGGCACTGCTAGGGTCTTCTAGCTGGTTGCTAGGGTCTGCAACATTAATGCAGTGGAGCATTTATTCATCTAATAGCTGCAGTAGTGTCATAACATTGTTTGCATTTCAACCTTGATGAGTTATGAACAATTCCTTTAAAAATAAACCAGCTTTACATTTTAAACGACATTACCTGGAAATATAAAAATGTACAATTCATCAGAGGGTCCTGAAAGCATATAGTCCATTTCATGCTTACAGAAAATGTGCACACTTCAGCAAAATTCAGAATAGTATGTTGGACTGCAATTCCAATCAAATCAAGCGTTTATTCAGAAAGGATCTGTGCTCCCCATCGCTCTCTGGACATTCATGATGTCATATCCTCCAGCTGTCACATGATTACCTATGGCATCTGCTCTTTATACCCTAGATACTGAGGATGCATGGCCTCTGGTTGAGTGTCTGTGATCAGCTGTTGATGAACCACTGTTGCATCCATGATGGAACTCCCCAGCGTATCTTGTACGATGGGAATTCCCTCAGACTTCACGTTATTCTGTCCTGGGGCTTGAGGCTTCTCGATCCCGCTGAGGTTCCAGCCCACGGGAAGTGACAACGTAGGCTCACCTAAAGTAGCAGCAGGAAGGAGAAGAACATCAGGTGAATCTGCAATTTTCAGTTGTCACCAAAAAACTCTGTTAGACATGCTGGTTTTTACCAGGAATCTTTTGTATTGGTGATTCTGAGCTGAAGTCCACGTGTCTCTCTCCGCTGGATGCCTCCATCTGCAAAACAATGATTTTCCAAAAACTTGCTGTTGGGAGCCTACACAGGCAGCTACCTTCTAAGGCCACATCCACACTAATACGCTTTCGTTGGAAAACTCATTTTTGTTTTCTTACATCAAGGTTTTCCATATTTGGTACTAGAGAGCATTTTTGAAAGTCTGATTTCTGTAGAGAAAAAAACCATTCCAAGTGCAAATGTAGCAAACTCAATGCACTTTCAAATCTAAATTATATTAGTGGGGCCTCAGGCAACATCGTAATGGAACCACATACTGTAAGTGATGGATTTGGAAGAGTCTGATTACCTCAGCACAGATGGGCTCTGGCAATCGACTGGATGTTTGTCCTATTTCTTCCAGCTTGAAGGTACTAGAAGAAAAAATTCTTAGAACATCTGAAGACATTGGCTAAAACATTCAATGGGATTAAAACAAATATAGCCCTAAAAATTCTGTGTGCACTTAAAGCTTACCAAGACCTGCTGGACAATGGAGCTTCACAACTGACAGGCGATTCCAACGGCCCAAGGCTCTATGTGTATGAGAAAAAATATTTTGTGAATTGTAAAATTAAGTAGTTCGTAAATTGTTCTTTTCAGAAGTCAGTCTGATTGCAGTTCGCTGAATTTTTCACTTGTGTCATGTGAACACTCCAAACAATCTCAGACCTTCTCGGGAGTTGGTCTGAGTGCACTTTGCTTTCAGTTTCCGTTTCAGTTCACTAATAACGTGCATTGTGAACACAAGTTGCTCCGGGCTCACTTGATTTTCTCAGTCGCGTAATGCCAAACATGTATGGCGCTGACATGTTACTGTACACCGGTAATGACGATGCACAGAGAGACAAAACGAGCCATTATTATTCTATTTCTAGCGTACTGAAACTTGATACTGTAAGTAAAGTTTGTCTTGATGTTAGCTTGACAAAGTCTAGGTAAAATAATTGTAAAAGTTGCAAGATTACACAGGCCTTACAGTCGGACAGACACAAAGTTAGTCAGATCGAAAGACGCTGCATAATTAGGTGGTTGCTAGGCATTGCAAGACTGTTCTAGTGGGTTGCTAGCGTGTTTTGGTTGGTTGCTAGGCATTGCTTGTGTCTTCTGGTTGGTTGCTAGGCATTGCTAGGGTGTTCTAGCTGGTTGCAAGGGTTTTTTGGTTGGTTGCTAGGCATTGCTTGGGGGTTCTAGCTGGTTGCTAGTGTCTTTGGGTTGGTTGCTAGGCATTGCTAGGGCTTTCTAACTGGTTGCTAGTGTCTTTAGGTTGGTTGTTAGGCATTGATAGGGTGTTCTAGCTGGTTGCTAGGCATTGATAGGGTATTCTAGCTGGTTGCTAGGGTCTTTTAGTTGTAGCAAGGCATGGCCAGGCTGTTCTAACTGGTTGCTAGGGTCTTTTAGTTGGTTGCTAGACATTTCTAGGTTCTTCTAGCTGGTTGCTAGGGTCTTTTTGTTGGTTGCTAGGCATTGCTAGGGTTTTCTAGCTGGTTGCTAAGGTCTTTTGGTTGGTTGCTAGGCATTGCTAGGGTGTTCTATCTGGTTGCTAGGCATTGCTAGAGTATTCTAGCTGGATGCTAGGGTCTTTTGGTTGGTTGCAAGGCATTGCCAGGGTGTTATAGCTGGTTGCTAGGGTCTTTTCATTGGTGGCTAGGCACTGATAGGGTGTTCTAACTGGTTGCTAGGGTCTTTTAGGTGGTTGCAAAGCATTGCTAGGGTGTTCTAGCTGATTGCTAGGTTTTTTAGGTTGGTTGATAGGCATTGCTATTGTATTCTAGCTGGTTGCTAGGCATTGCTAGGGTGTCCTAGCTGGTTGCTAGGGTCTTTTAGTCGGTTGCTAGTCATGTCCTGGCTGTTCTAACTGGTTTCTAGGGTCTTTTGGTTGGTTGCTAGGCATTGCTAGGGTCTTCTATCTGGTTGCTAGGGTCTTTTGGTTGGTTGCTAGGCATTGGTAGGGTTTGGAATTAGTTTTGGTTCATCAAGCCAACATAACTATTGTAAACTCCATACAAAACAAACACAAAAGGCCTTCTTTCAGTGTTCTGTGCAAATTAAGACTCAAACGTTTAAGCAAATGCCAAATGCCATGTGAAAGTTACAAAATTATGACAAAAATACATTACAATTTATTGTTAAGTACTCTATGAATGAATTCAGCCTAATTCTGTCAGAAGATTGTGATAAATTGTATTTTTTTTGTGAACATGACAAATTTAGCCTCTGATACATATGCATTATTTTTACATCAAAATACCATCAAAATGTTTTAATGCATTACTTTTCTCTTTAAATTTATATATAAAAAAATCATTGTTATATGTATTATATTATTATAATTTTATATTAAATAATATAATATATTATCAATCCCATCCATCCATTTTCTTTACCGCTTAGTCCATTAGGGTCACGGTGGCAATAGGGAGGGCAGAGAGGCCTAGACAACTCTGTCCCCTGCAACTTCCTCCAGCTCAACCCGGGGGATCCCCAGCCGCTCCCAGGCCAACTGGGAGATATAATCTCTCCAGCGGGTCCTGGGCCGACCTCGGGGTCTCATCCCAGTTGGCCGTGCCTGGAACACCTCCAATGGGAGGCGCCTGGGGGCATCCTTACCAGATGCCCGAACCACCTTAACTGGCTCCTCTCAATGTGGAGGAGTAGCTCACCCTTTCGTGGAGAGTGAGTCCTGCCACCCTGAGGAGAAAACTCATTTCAGCCACTTGTATCCATGATCTTATTCCTTCAGTCATTACCCAGAGTTCATGACCATAGGTGAGGGTAGGGATGTAGATCGACAGGTAAATAGAGGGCTTTGCCTTATGGCTCAGCTCCTCCTTCACCACTACAGTCTGGTACAGTGACCACATTACTGCTGCTGCTGTTCCCAGTCTGCAGCCGGTCTCACACTCTCTTCTCCCCTCACTCATGTATAAGACCCCAAGATACTTAAACAACTCCACCTGGGGTAAATTTTCTCCTCTTACCTGAAGGGGGCATGCTATCCTTTTCCGTGAGAGAACCATGGACACAGACTTGGAGGTGCTCATCCTCATGCCAACCGCTTCACACTCGGCTGCAAACCATTTCAACGCATGCTGGAGGCATCCATGTGACAGTGCCAAAATGACAACATCATCTGCAAATGCAGAGACATCACCTTCCAGCCCCCACATAGAATTCCCTCTTGACCTCAGCTGCACCTTGATATCCTGTCCATAAAAATAAAAAAAATCACAAACAGGTGTGGAGACAAGGCACAACCTTGGCGGAGACCAACACCCACATTGAATGAGCTTGACTTCATGCTGAGTATGCGGACACAGCTCTCGCTCTGCGTTTACAGAGACCGAATGGCCTGCAGTAGTGGCCACAGCACCCCATACTCCCGAAGCACCTCCCACAGTATTTCTTGGATAGCACCCTGGCATAGACTTTCCCAGGGAGGCTGAGAAGTGTGATACTCAGGTAGTTGGCACACACTCTCCGGTACCCTGTCTTAAATATAATGACCACCACCCTCACCACCGGTGTCCACCAGCGGGTTCTTGGGTTGCCACCAAGACTGGCACCAACAAGGTTTTGGCCACAATGGAGGATTTGAACAGGATCCATTCGGACTCCATGTCCCCCCACCACCTCCGGGACATGGGAGAAGTTCTCACAGAGGTGGAAGTTAAAATAATTCTGGACAGGGTCCTTGGCCAGTCATTCCCAGCACATCCTTACTATGTGCTCGGGTCTACTGGGTCTTTCTGTCGGTTCTCCTCACCATATGATCCAGCTCACCACCAGACGGTGATTGGTTGACAGCTCAGCACCTCTCTTCAACCGAGTGTCCAGAATATGTAACCTCAAGTCAGATGGAATGACTACAAAGTCAATCATCGACCTTTGGCCCAAGGAGCTCTGGTACCAAATACAGATATGAGCATCCTTGTGTTCGAACATGGTGTTTTTTATGGACAAACCATGATAAGCACAGAAGTCCAATAACATTTCACCATTCGGGTTTAGATCAGGCAGCCCATTCTTCCCAATCATCCCATTCCAGATTTCCCAGTCATTGCCAAAATGAGCTTTGAAGTCTCCCAGCAGGACTATGGAGTCTGTAGGTGGGGCCCTATCCAGAACCCCACCCACTCTCTCCAAGAAGGTCGAATACTCTGAACTGCTGTTTGGTAGATAAGTACACACAACAGTAAAATGTTTCCTCTCTGCGACCTTAAGTCGCATTGAGGCGACACACTCGTCTACCGGGACAAACTCCAACTGTGAGGCAGCCAGCCGGGGACTTGTGAGTATCCCCACACCCACCCGGCGCCTCTCACCCTGTGCAACTTCTGAGTAAGAGAGGGACCACCCCTTATCGAGGAGTTTGGTTCCAGAACCAACACTGTGAGTGGAGATGAGCCCAACTATATCTAGTTAGTATCTTTCAACCTCCCGCACCAGCTCCGGCTCCTTTCCCCCCAGTGAAATTACATTCCACATGCCAAGAGCCAGTTTCTGCCGCAAGGGTCTGTGATGCCATGGGCCACCCCACCCCTTCCTACTGCCTAAAAGGCATTGCACCTGACCCCCATGTTGGACCTTGCGGGTGGTGGGCCCACATGGCCCCCCCACGTCGCCTTTTCGGGCTGAGCCCGGCCGGGTTACGTGGTCTGCCCAGCCACCAGGCACTCGCCTAGGAACACTACCCCCAGGCCTGGCTCCAGGGGTAGGTCCCGGTGACCCTCTTCCGGGCAGGGTAAACGTTCTCCTTTTACCATCTTCAATTGGGGGTTTTTGGATCGTGTTAGTCTGGATCTTCTTCCCAGACCTGTTCAATATGGGAGACCCTACCAGGAGCATACTGCTGCCGATGATATAACTCTGGAGATCCCTAGATCATGCAAGCCCTTCTGCCATGATAAGGCCCCAATCTAGGAAGGACCCCAATACAGGAATTATTATTATATAATAGTAATATAATAAAATATATTACAATATAATACAAATGTTTTATTGATTTTGAAAAACAATAAATGTTTTATTGAACACAGACACATATTGATTGTTAGACAGACAAATATTGGATATTGGTTAACATGCAGAGCTACTCTAACATTACATTTAGTCCTATTAATAATTATCATCAATATAAAATTTTATAAAGAGTGACAGTATGAATACAAAGAGAACTGTGTCATTTTAAGCATGTTTACACAGACAACAAAAAAATAACCGCTCTGTTTTAATGACTTACAAAGGTCTATTTTTACTCACATTTGGTGCTTGGCGAGTGTTAATTTTGGGTCTTGATGTACCTGTGTGGTGGTTCCATTAGAAGTCATTGCAGGAGGAACACTCTGCTCTTTCTCTTTGGGGTTTAGTGACTGACGCTTCCTAATAATGTACTCATAGGTGCTAATGCCTTCAGACACTGTGACAACACACACACAAAATCAATAACGGGCGGTAGCTTTTAATAGTCAATAAAAAGTACAGTTGACATCTGGAGCATTACTCACACAAGTAAATATGGAAGCAGAGTAAATGGCAAAGCAATAATAGACAAGCCAGTCCCAACATGATGGAGATGAACGCCAACACTAACAGACTAATGGAGCTGGTCTCTAACGGTGCTGCCGGTAGGAAAACGAGCCATGTTCCATTTCCTCTTACAGCTGGGAAGAGAAATTAGAAACGGGTCACGTCCACTGATCAGACACTGTTCACACAGGACACAATCTTGCATTCGAAAACAGATTTTTCTGAGCATCGAAGTTTAAAATTGTGTAATGGATAAATTTGTTAGCGGTTTACCTCACTAATCAACCCCTTCCAAGGCTGATGATAAACTAAAATTCTGCTTTGTGATGGGAAAAACACATACACCAATAGGTGTGTTCAGAGTGCAGAGAAATGTCTTACTCTGAAACTGCGGTGCAGTGCGCAGAACAGCTGGATTCACATGATGCTCAATGAAGACAAACAACACGACAAGAGTGAGGAGAAATATTCCACAAACAGCAGACGAGATGGTTATGAAAAAGAGCCTGGAGAAACAGAATGACTTTATGAATATTCAGCCATTGTGAAATGTCTTTTAAGAAAATTAACATGCATATGCTGGCTTTATACATTGTTATCAAATGGCACTTCTGCTCACCAGTAGTTCCTCCTTCCAACACAATTGTTCAGCCATTTACAGTGATGATCAAAGTCTGCTATGCACTTGTTGCAGTTGCTGCAGTGTTTGGCTTTAGGTCCCCTGTGGAAAGAGATGACGATTATTCCCTAAAGCAATCAGTTTAAGACGACACATATCTTTGACAAAAGACTCTATATTTTAGGGATATTCCTTTTTCCATAGGATACTCCATGATAATAATAAACCTTGCTACATACACATCCACCTCACACAGGCTGCAGTGCAGATTGTTGATGACGTGTTGATGTTTGGTGTTGTCAAACACAGGCATTGGGCTGGAGTAATCCTTCCTGGTGCGAACGTTGAGATCTGCAGGGTCGATTGTTACAGCCGCCACATGAGTGAACAAATGCAGGACAAAAGCTATGCCAATCAACTATACAGGAAGAGTTAAGAATTAACAAAACATATGAACATATACAGCCCCCCTGATTCTTATACTGAAAGACAGACAGATATATATATATATATATATATATATATATATATATATATATATATATATATATATATATATATATATATATATATATATAGGGGGAGCGGGTGCGCTAATTGTCTTAAACTATTGAAAATAATTTAAAATGCAAAAAACTTTAAGGTTCTAAATATAGACAAACAGACGGACGATTTCTCAACAATCAACGTTTCAGCTAGTTTCACTTTCCCCCTACGGGCCACCTGTTCTTCAGATTCTGGGACAGGCAGAGGGAAGGCTGTGTGCTGTATCTTCAGAGTTGTCTTTGAATGAATAATGTCTTTGTTCCTACGTCTGTTTCTCACAAAATAAAAAAAGCAACTGCTACTGTATTTCTACTCCAGCTGTTATCTTTATCACATATGCCTGTGTACTGCAAGTCTGTGGTAAAATGAAACTGTGTATCTGTTAGATTTACTTCTTTTATCTATGTGCCTCAGGGCTATAAAATCTGTGTTCACAAACACTAAGTTGTCTCTTTGCCTAGACTCGGCTATGCTGTATGCATCTCAGTAAAACTCAATAAAGCCCTCATGAATCTTGGTCTCGTCTTTGTCTCTGACTAACCTACAACAGATAGATATTACTCTATTTCAGTAATGAGAATCTAATGACAGTAATGAGAATTACTGTAACAAAAATATAAATTATTAATAACAATAATAATACATATTCATTGGGGAGGCCTGGGTAACTAGCAAGTATTGACACTGACTACCACCCTTGGAGTCGCGAGTTCGAATCCAGGGTGTGCTGAGTGACTCCAGCCAGGTCTCCTAAGCAACCAAATTGGCCCGGTTGCTAGGGAGGATAAAGTCACATGGGGTAACCTCCTCATGGTCGTGATTAGTGGTTCTCGCTCTCAATGGGGCGTGTGGTAAGTTGTACGTGGATCGTGGAGAGTAGCATGAGCCTCCACATGCTGTGAGTCTCCGCAGTGTCATGCACGATGAGTCACGTGAATTTCATCAAAATGGGTGCATGTATAAATCTGTGTGTCGTCAAATTAGCAGTTAGAACTGAGGCCATGACGACGGATGATCTGACTTAAGTGGGAGAATGTAAATTATGAACAATAGAGGACCCAGAACAGAACCCTGGGGGATACCCTGAGTGAGAGGAGCAGTAGGGGATTTGTGTTTCTTAACTGAGATAAAATATTGTCTGTTAGTGAGGTAGGAAGAAAGTCAGGATAGAGCAGTGTCATTAATACCAATATCTGAGAGTCGAGAAAGGAGTGTGTTGTGGCATATAGTGTCAAAAGCAGAGCCCAAAGAATACTGAGGGACCCAGAGTCATCAGAGAGGAGAAGATAATTAACAACTCTCAAGAAAGCAGTTTTAGTACTGTGGAATAGACGAAAACCAGATTGAAAAGGGTTATAGAGATTATTGGCTGCTAGATTGTCTCTAGTGATTGTAACTGGGAAGCTACAACTTTTTCCAGGAGTTTAGATATAAAAGGCAGGTTGGAAACAGGACGATAGTTGAGGAGGATAAATGTATCTAAGTTGGGATTTTTAAGGACTGGTGTAACGGCAGTAGTTTTAAGATCAATAGGAACAATGGCTGACACATTTGATGTGTTTATCAGATGTGAAATAGGTGCAGAAATGACAGAATCACAGTGTTTAAGAAGGAAGGTTGGAGCAGGGTCCAGCTAACAGGATGATGAGTTGGATTGTAAAATTAAATCACTGACTGAAGATGGGCTTGTGGGAGTGAAGTTCAAGAGAGGGTGGACAGGGTGTTCAGGTAAAAACCTGGGAAGAGGAGCTTCAGGAGTGTTCAGAGCGAATGATTGGTAAATTAAATAATTATTATTTTGAAAGAAGTGGAGAAAAGAGAAACAGAGTTCATCAGAGCTAGCTTGTTTACCGTGGCAAAGAGGGCTTTAGGTCTACAACTTGCATTCTGAATGATGAGGATAAATACAATGAACGTGCAGTGTTAAGTGCAGCTCTATATTTCAACTGATGTTCAGAAAGAGTTAAGGAGTGAATATTGAGGCCTGTTTTTCTACAAAGTTGCTGAAGGCGACGGCCGGTTCTCTTCAATGCCCAAAGCTCAGAAGTAAACCAAGGCGATGAGCGTGAAGCGGGTACCAGACTTGTCATAATGTGGGCGTGCTCTTCAAGAGCATCAGATATGACAGAATTATAATTTGAGAGGATCTCTGAAGGACAGAACAGTTTAACAGAGTCAGAAAGTAAGGGTGCACAGATGGAGGCAGAGAAGGATGAAGGATCAACTGCTTTGAGGTTGCGATAAGATATCATGGTTTTCTTGTATGATTTACAGAGAGGAAAATTAAAAGAAAGTTCTGTAAGTTTGTGATCAGAGATGCCAATCTGTAAATCAGTTGTAGAGACGTTATTAAGACCTGAAGTCAATCAAGTATGTGACCATGGTTATGGGTAGGAAAATTCACATGATGTATTTAATTAAAGCAATCAAGAACATTCATGAGTTCAGTTGCATTTGTACAGTCAGTGTCAACATGAATATTAAAATCACCAAGTAGTATAACATGTGAGGACATAGCATAGGCAAGAGTGAGTAGTTCACTAAGTTCAGAGAAAAAATGGGGCTGAGACTTTGGAGGTCGGTAAATCAATAACACAATGAGGGGAGTTTCACCAACAATCTCTAAAGCCAGATTTTCAAAGGACGTGACATTATGGAATTCAATCAAAGCAGTTCTCATACCTTCTCGACAAACAACAGCTAGTCCGCCCCCCTTTCCATGAGGTTGGGGTTTAGACAAATGTTTGTATCCACATGGAGTAAAAACATTTAGTTGTAAAAAGTTGTTAGGTGTTTGCCAGTTTTCAGTTTACAATAGCATGTCAAGTTTTTTATCAGTAATTAATTAATTGAGAACTGACGCCTTGTCCATTAGGGAATGACAGTTCAAAAGTGCCGTATCTTGACGAACAAGTCTGGAGTATTTTGATGTACAGCAATTAGTTAAATGCCTTAGTGAACGAAGGTTTGAGTGCTTAGTTGATGTAATATTAGTTTTACTGCACCGTGTTTTTGTCCAGATAGAGGGAATGGTTGTGGGAGATGAGCGATAAACAGATTGGATGATCGACGGATGTAGCGTGGCTGACGAAGGATTCCGAGTTCACGACAGAGTTCATACTGTATGTCTCGGAGTCTAAACACGTATGGCAGTTTAAGACTCTAAGTTGTGATGTTAGGAGGTTGATTTCCATGAGGTGTATGGCAAGGATGAGAGCAAGGTAGAAGAGAAACGCTTTAGAAGATGAAATCCAAGGCATAATCGTATATGAGGTGTGGAGCAAAACAGTCAGGAAGATGCCAGCCACAACAGCCACAATGATACTGCATTAGCCAGAACCCTGCCTAGTCCAACACCTAACAGAGGATGGCAACCCAACCAGTCAAAGAACTGTTGACACAGGTGATTAAGAGAGATAGATAGATATTGTAGACAGACAGGCAGACAGACAGACAGACAGACAGAATGATAGATAGATAAATAGATAGATAGATAGGGTAGACAGAAAGACGGACAGACAGATACTGTAGACAGACAGACAGACAGATACTGAAGACAGACAGAAAGACAGACAGACAGTAGATGGACGGATGGACAGACAAACAGATAGAGTAGACAGATCAATGGACAGACAGACAGATAGATACTGCAGACAGACAGACAGACAGATAGATAGACAAACAGACAGACAGACAGATAGACAGAAAGTCAGAAGGATAGATAGATAGATAGATAGATAGATGCTGTAGACAGACTGAAAGACAGACAGAGAGATAGATACTGTAGACAGACAGACATACAAACTGACAGACAGACAGATAGATAGAGACTGTAGACAGACGGATGGATGGACAGACAGACAGACAGATAAATAGAGTAGACAGATGGACAGACAGACAGACAGACAGATAGACAGACAAACAGATACTGCAGACAGACAGATGGACAGACAGATACTGAAGACAGACAGAATGACAGATAGATAGATAGATAAATACTGTAGACAGACAGACAGATAGATGGAAAGTCGGAAGGATAGATAGATAGATAGATGCTGTAGACAGACTGAAAGACAGACAGACAGATAGATACTGTAGACAGACAGACATACAAACTGACAGACAGATAGATAGAGCAGACAGATGGACAGACAGACAGACAGACAGATAAATAGAGTAGACAGATAGACAGACAGACAGATAGATAGACAGACAAACAGATACTGCAGACAGATGAACAGACAGATAGATAAATACTGTAGACATACAGACAGACAGACAGACAGATAGATAGATAGATAGATAGATAGATAGATAGATAGACAGATAGATAGATAGATAGATGTGTTGTGCTGAATTGACAAGGGAAAAATAAAAGCTAGTGTTGAGGACTGAATGTATATTTTGTCTCTGTGTGGTTGTGTAAATCAGGGTCTTGGGTTCCTCTTTAGTCACAGTCAGCAGAGAAATAAACAAACTGCTCGACAGCATGAAGAGCTTCACTGTTTGAGAGGTGAGATGCTGTCTGACTAAATGAAGCCTGAACACCCGTTGCTGACATCACCCTGTAATTCAACCCATGCTGTTGTCTTAAAGGGGTCATGAAATGTTCTTTTTTTATATAGTTTTATTATCTTCCCTGAGGTCTACTGAGAATGTTAGTGAAGTTTTTTTCAACCAAAGCAATCATAATTTAGTAATATATGATAATTTTCCACCCTGTCTCTGGCTCTCTGACTGACATGCTCGAGGCTTCTGCTCCTATAAACTTCAAGGTAAACACCCACTGTTCTGATTGGCCAACATCATGCAGCCCCCCAAATATAGCCATGTTTAAAATTCAATTGGAAGAGAATGAACAACAACCCCACAATATTATCAAACTACATTTCAGGGTTAACATATAACACATATCCAACACATCCGAATATATTCAAATGTTCATCTCAAGCACAAATAGACGCGAGATGTGTGTGGCGTCAAAAGCAACAGAACCCATTATAATCAATGACGCTGTCTACCATGGAAGTGCTGGCGCTACTACTGCCAACATCAACACAAATACGGTTTAGAAAGTTAGTGTCGACAAGCCCGGTGTAGACAGCCTCAAGCTGTTGCACTGCATCAACGAATGCGCCCGGTTTAGACAAAATTTCAGCACCAGAAAGTATCAAACAGTCATGACATTTGAAATATTCATGAATGGAACTGTTTACTTATGTTTTTGATCGGGTACAATAGTGTTTTTAACTACCCCATCCTTCAATATTAGTTGCTTTGCAAAGCTTGAATCGTATTATGACTGGTTCACAAGCAATCCATGCTGAAGACACATCCACATGACGCACATACATAGTCCAAAGTACAACAAAGACACCCACATCCAGTTTCCAGTATAATCCTGTACTGAGGTGCACATCGTCAGAAATGCATCAAAATGGTTAAAGACGTCCATTTAGTGTGTGTTTCAATACACCAACAATTACAAATATCGCAGATGGGCGAAAGAACAGTATGTTAAGCAGTTTGTACGAACAATAAGTCGCAGCAGCTGAATGCAACCAAATGGCTTAAAACTTGTTGTAATTTGACACTGCGTCTTTTAAAAATGACGCCAGAGTGGGGCCTGGGTAGCTCAGCGAGTACTGACACTGACTACCACCCTTTGGAGCCATGAGTTCAAATCCAGGGTGTGCTGAGTGACTCCAGCCAGGTCTCCTACGCAACCAAATTGGCCCGGATGCTAGGGTGGGTAAAGTCACATGGGGTAACCTCCTCATGGTCGCGATTAGTGGTTCTCGCTCTCAATGGGGCGTGTGGTAAGTTGTATGTGGATCGCAGAGAATAGCATGAATCTCCACATGCTGTGAGTCTCCGCGGTGTCATGCACAGTGAGCCACATGATAAGATGCGCGGACTGACGGTCTCAGAAGCGGAGGCAACTGAGACTTGTCCTCTGCCACCCAGATTGTGGTGAGTAACCGCGCCACCTCGAGGACCTAGTAAGTAGTGGGAATTGGGCATGCCAAATTGGGGAGAAAAAATTAAAAAAAACGGCGCCAGAGACATGACAACAGTCAAAGATGTCTGTGTAGTTCATGTTTATATACAAAAATTATTCAAAATAGTCCAGATGGGTCCCATTTGGTGTCCAGGAATAGACCACACTAGGCCACACTGTTTGCCCTGCTCTCTCTCTCTATGTTTATGAACCGAGCTCCAGTGGGTGGGGCCAAGGGTGCGATGATGTAAAGTAGGCATTGATGTTGTTGCTGTAAAGGGGCTCATGAATTAATGAGTACCCCTAGTGACATAGGTAAGTCGCAGAAGTAGAGAAAGGGGCATTTTGGCAGCTTGGTTTCAATAAATGCTTTTATTGCATTGGGGATTAAGTTTTGAGTTCTGAAATTTACAATATGTTTTTATAGTAGAAAGACCTCTTATATGTTAAAATATCAAGGAACAATTGATTCCTCATGACATGACCCCTTTAACGTGGCTTCAACTGCACATCTGTGCTTACATATCTATCTATCTATTGCTATGGGAATTTATGCTCATTCAACATACACTATATTGCCAAAAGTATTCGCTCATCTGCCTTTAGACGCATATGAACTTAAGTGACATCCCATTCTTAATCCATAGGGTTTAATATGACGTCGGCCCACCCTTTGCAGCTATAACAGCTTCAACTCTTCTAGGAAGGCTTTCCACAAGGTTTAGGAGTGTGTTTATGGGAATTTTTGACCATTCTTCCAGAAGCGCATTTGTGAGGTCAGACACTGATGTTGGACGAGAAGGCCTGGCTCGCAGCCTTCGCTCTAATTCATCCCAAAGGTGCTCTATCGGGTTGAGGTCAGGACTCTGTGTAGGCCAGTCAAGTTCTTCCGCACCAAACTCGCTCATCCATGTCTTTATGGACCTTGCTTTGTGCACTGGTGTGCAGTCATGTTGGAACAGGAAGGGGCCATCCCCAAACTGTTCCCACAAAGTTGGGAGCATGGAATTGTCCAAAATCTCTTGGTATGCTGAAGCATTCAGAGTTCCTTTCACTGGAACTAAGGGGCCAAGCCCAACTCCTGAAAAACAACCCCACACCATAATCCCCCCTCCACCAAACTTCACAGTTGGCACAATGCAGTCAGACAAGTACCGTTCTCCTGGAAACCGCCAAACCCAGACTCGTCCATCAGATTGCCAGATGGAGAAGCGTGACTCGTCACTCCAGAGAACGCGTCTCCACTGCTCTAGAGTCCAGTGGCGGCGTGCTTTACACCACTGCATCCGACGCTTTGTATTGCACTTGGTGATGTATGGCTTGGATGCAGCTGCTCGGCCATGGAAACCCATTCCATGAAGCTCTCTATGCACTGTTCTTGAGCTAATCTGAAGGCCACATGAACTTTGGAGGTCTGTAACGATTGACTCTGCAGAAAGTTGGCGACCTCTGCGCACTATGCGCCTCAGCATCCGCTGACCCCGCTCTGTCATTTTAGTTGCTGTCATTCCCAATCGCTTCCACTTTGTTATAATACCACTGACAGTTGACTGTGGAATATTTAGTAGGGAGGAAATTTCACGACTGGACTTGTTGCACAGGTGGCATCCTATCACAGTACCACGCTGGAATTCACTGAGCTCCTGAGAGCGGCCCATTCTTTCACAAATGTTTGTAGAAGCAGTCTGCCTGCCTAGGTGCTTCATTTTATACACCTGTGGCCATGGAAGTGATTGGAACACCTGAATTCAATTATTTGGATGGGTGAGCGAATACTTTTGGCAATATAGTGTATGTCTTATAATTTTACAGTTTATTCTTCTGTACTACTCATTGCTTTTAATGCTGTCCTCTGCTGGACTATGCTGTCCTCTATTTGAACTAATGTTCTGTGTGTGTGTGTTGAAGAAAATGTTTTTTTTTTATTCTAGTGTGGGTGTTTAAAATAACAGTAAGGTTAACATCTTGAGACAATTAACAGCTGAAACTCTCAGAGATGAAAGCAAGAGCAGCTGTGTGTGGAGTTTGCGAAGGTGGGGGTTGCACTCCACAGATACTGATAAAAAAACAATGTAACAGAAACTTTGTGTTCACTCATCAAGAGGAAGCTTTGGCATTCCAAATGGTGACTGAAACAATTTCTGCAAGAAATTAAACTTACAGGAAGACAGCCTTTGCTACTGAGTCTATTATTTCAGAGTTTCCACGACAATTGGCGTCCCTGGGTGGGCCGTCGTCTGATCCGACTAACAAACTCAGTACTGAAGGAAAAACTGTGCACCGGCAGGGGTTGGAGTCCCCTGTGGCTGAACCTCCCCGGAAAAAGTGGGTGAGGCGCGGCTCCCGGACGGCTGAGAATGGGGTTGGATCACCGCACGGCCCAAAAAACCAAGTGGTTTACTAAGATCGACTCAAGCAGGACTTCTCTTTCTGGTAAGAGGAAATGTTTTATAAGACATTTTGGGTAAAGGGCAGTGATCTAAATAATTCAGGGAATTATTTTGGCCGACGGGTCACTATGGCAGGTCAAGGCTAGAGAATCTGCTAGAAAATCACTCAAGTACTCCAGTCACTAGGGCCAGGATGCTCCGCTAGTTGTAAATTTTATAATGAGGGCTGTTGCAGTGACACCGCTAATTAGATGGTATGGGTTTGAACAAAAGCAAAAATGGGGATAATTCAATTGTAGATGAACCCGATTTGGCTTTTCCAAATTGTAAGTACATGATAACTAATTACGGCAATGGATGTTGTGATTAACTGCAAGTCTGGGTAGTGGAGTGTGGGTTTCCTAAAATAGGGAGTTTCAGTATGAGTCAGCTCAAACAACTTAGAGAGAAGCTAGAAGAAAAGGAAAAAAGAAGTAGGGAGGAACATAACAATATGTCAAAAAGGAAACAAAAGAAGCATGTCATTTTTCAAGCAGACTGGAAAGTATATGCAGAATGGCTGACAGAAGCAAATTTGAGGGAAAGGAAAATGCAGGAAGGGACAGGAAAACTAACAAATTGTCTCACTGTTTGAAATATTCAGATGATCCTGATTTGAATTCAGTTCCCCCATGACGTCGCCCACAGGAATACAGGTTACAGGAGGGGCAGCACAGTGGATCAGTGTCACCATCTGCCCCAGTACTTCCAGCAGAACCCGAAAAGCAACCCCCTCCCTATAATGTTGTCCCTGGATCGCCTGTAACGACACGCCTATGTAGCAAACAAGGGGTGTCCAAATTGACAGTTGAACACTCTCCCCGTGCAGCAACAGTCCAAATTCCACAGATTCAGGTGGCAGCTGGAAATGGTGAGGTTCAGTATGTATATCAACTTTTGCTGATATCAAAGAAGTGGCCCAAACATTGCCTGATGTGGAGGAAGTTGGGGGGGAAGAGTATGTGCGGCAGTTGAAAGAGTTAATCTCACAGTTTCGACCCTCCACTGGAGAAATACTGAGATTACTGGGTATGCAAATGAAGCTCAAATGGTGACGGGTATCGTCAGGATTCCCCAAACTGGATCTCCCATATGTTGAAGAACACGGCTCGGGGTACGCACATTCAGTGCACGACCTGATGAACAGCATCAGAACTACGTTCCAGAGGCGCATGGATCTCCGTAAAATATCAGCATGCAAACAAGGCCCAAATGAAAATGTGTACGATTATCTTCACAGTGGTATTGAAAAGCCACCGGACACTAATGTAATGTCACCTTGGGACCGTTTTGTTGAAGGACTGAGAACTGATATCTGAGCACATGTACATGAACGCTGTGTTGACTGTGATACTGGCAGACAGGCTGATGCTGCAAAATATGCTGTATGTGCTGAGAAAGCTCTGAATGACAAAACAACGAAAAAAGAATATAGCAGCACGCCTGCAAATAGCTCAGCTGTATGCCTTTGAAGCACAAGGATCCCATGCAGGGAGGGGCAGAGAGAAAGTTAGGGGAAGAGGAGCACGAATGAGGGGCGGATCCAGAGGGCGCAGAACTCCAAACAATGAGAAATGTTTACAAGTGGGTCCATGGAACACTGGACGAGAGAATGCCCTAAGATGAAAAAAGAGGGAGTTTGTTTCATTTGTGGTGTGCTTGAACATTGGGCAAAAGAATGTCCTAAGAACAAAGAACGTTCAAAACCAGCATTTAAGGGACCAGCAGAGCACAAAGAGGATTCTGACTGACTGGCTGGGGGACTGAAAATAGATAAGGTGACATCCGAAGGTCAAGAGCAACATACATCAACACGTGAGCAAAATAAAAACACACACACACATACGCATGACACACAGTGAACAAAATAAATCATGTTTTCTGATGGGGCCTATAGGGCGATCCCAAAGTTAACACTGACAGTAAGAAACATCCCAATAACATTTTTGGTAGATTCTGGTGCAACAGAGTAAGTAATAATGACAAAGGAATTTCAAACTAAGCCAAAATTAAGTGGCAGGTTTGTGAAAACTACTGGGGTTACAGGGAACATAGCAAAGGAATATTATACCACACCTTTGTCTGTGGCTGACAATTTCAAGGGCAATATCAAACACTCTTTCTTGCTGTCTGATTGCTGCCCAGTGAATTTGCTGTGCTTTTGGCATCAGTTTAATAGCAAGAGCTTCAGGGGTAGTTGTGGCCAGAAAGGGAACAGAGGGCCCACTGGAAAACATGATGATAAAATGTAATTTGAACACACTATTATATGCTTATGAATGGCAATTGACTGAAAGTGAAAAATGCACAGTTGGCAGTGAGGTTTTGGAATTGGCACACACACACAACGCAGGAAGGAATTGATTTTATTGAAGGTGATTCATTACACTGTACTGCATTTGTGTCAGAAGGACCAGATTAACAGAATGAGAAGGGTTGGTTTGAAAAACCTGTAAGAAAGCATTGGCTGAAAACAGATTGGTTGCTTTCAGGCGACGATTGGGTAATGATGCAAAATTGTGAAGTGTGGCAAAGCGCTCAGATGCAGAGTTTTAGAATAGAGTGTCGACATACCATCGAGACCTCGAGGGGCATTCAGATAGTTCAGGAGAATTGTGGACAGTGTTCCCCAGCATTCGTCGCACTGGGGGAACTGCCCCCTGAACTGGCTGAAGTGCCAAATGATTTATGGTCCTAAAGCAAATATGATGTAGGTCTGATAAAGAATATTGAACTCCAAAATCTTCGTACAGACCGTGTAAAGAGCAATATCCTCTAAAACTGGAAGCAAAGGAGGGTATTACCCCAGTTTTTGAATCATTGTTGAGTGCAAGCATTATTGTGCCCTACCCAACATCTCCAGTGTGCACTCCAATTCTTCCGGTTAAAAAGATTTGTGATGTTGGCCAGCCAGTAGAATGGAGATTTGTACAAGATCTATAAGCTGTGAATGAAGCTGTGAATGAAGCTGTGCATGCTCGAGCTCCAAATGTGCCAAACCCACACACTATATTGTCACAAGTGCCGGCTACCAGCAGATGGTTTTCCATTTTTTCAGAATTCCAGTTGAAAAAGGTTTGCAATACTGGTTTGCTTTTTCATTTGAGGGCAAAACATACACATGGACCCGACTGGCTCAAGGGTACTGTGAAAGCCTGGCTATCTATAATGTAGCAATGGAGCCTCTCATTGCAAGCTGGAAGTGCACTTCTGCAGTATGTTGATGATCTAATGATTTGTTCTCCCTCATTGGATGCCTGCAAATGAGATACTATAGCTCTGTTAAAACATCTAGCAGAAAATGGCCATAAAGCCAGCTTAGCAAAACTGCAGTGGGTCAAAAGGGAAGTTACATTTTTGGGTCATTTGATCACAGCTGATGGACAATCACTATCACCCAAACGTACTGAAGCAATAACGAAAATTCCTAAGCCAGTTACTAAAAAACAAGTAATGAGTTTTCTGGGTATGGCATCATATTGTAGACAATGGATTAAACTACGCAGAAAAGGAGTGTCCTCTGTCCAGCATGATATATGGGAAAGGTTTAGCTGCAACAGATAAAGTTAGCTGGACAGAGGAGGCAGAGGAAGCATTTATGGAGTTAAAATTGGCTCTGCAATGCATTGCTGGAGTTATCAGATATGATGAAACCATTCTGTCAGACAGTTGATGAAAAAGAAGGGTATATGACTTCAATGCTTTTACAAGAGCATGGGGGGTCATATGAGGCCTGTTGCATACTTTTCATCAAAACTTGATACAGTAGCAGCAGGTTTGCCAAAATGTTTGAGGGCAGTGGCAGCAGCAGAAAAAGCAGTGTTGGCCTCAAGGGACTTGGTTGGATATCAAGATTTAACACTTCTGGTGCCACATTCTGTGTCTATGATTTTGCTGGAACAAAAAACAACGCATTTGTCTGCAGCAAGGTGGTTGAGGTACAATGCTGTGCTTTTAGAGATGCCCAATATTACTATTAAACACTGCAATGTTTTAAATCCTGCAACTCTCCTCCCTACAGCAGAGGACAGGGAGTCACACGACTGTGTGGAAATAATAACTTCTGTTTGTTCCCCCAGGCCAGATTTCAAGGACACACCATTAGATAATGCGGAACTGGAACAGTTTGTGGACGGCTCGGCTTCCAGAGACCCAGTGACAGGTAAAACCAGGGTGGGGTTTGCAGTGGTTTCTTTACATGACACAATTGAGTCAGGGCCCCTGGCCTCACACCTATCAGCACAGACTGCTGAGCTAGTGGCTCTCACTGCCAGGGAAAAACAGCACATTTACACAGATAGCAGATATACATTTGGGGTAGTTCATGATTTTGGGGCAATTTGGAAACAAAGAGATTTTCTTACATCCACTGGCAAACCCATATCACACAATACTCTGGTGGCTGAGCTGTTGAATGAAATTTTATTGCCGGCAAAAGTGCCTGTATGTAAATGCCAAACGCATACTACAGCACCTGATCCAATCTCACAGGGGAATGCGAGAGCAGATAAAGTTGCAAAAAAAGCTGCTCAACAGGAAACTGTGCTAGTTTACACTGTGACACACACACACCACACACGGAACTAAATGAACTTCAACAGAGAGCAAGAGAAGACAAAGTGGAAAAACAATGGATCTTAATTTAGAAACGGGGTTTGGTACGGCCCCAATGACAAACCACGCTTACCCAAATATTTGTTTCCATACTATGCAAAATTGACACGTGGTAGATCACGTCAAAAGGAGGAATGCTAATTGAGATAAAAAGGCACTGGCTCACGAAAGGTTTTCCAACTACGCTCAAATATTTTGTCAGAAATGTGTAATTTGCACCCAAAACAATTTTGGGAGGGGCCAACAAATGCCACAAAGTGCACACCCTCCGCCAGACAAACCATTCGACCACTTACAGATTGACTTCATAGAATTAACCCCTAGTGAGGGGAAAAAGTATTGCTTGGTAATGGTTGAGATGTTTGAAAAGTGGGTTGAGGTTTTTCCAACTGCAAAAGCGGATGCATGGGCAGTCGTGAAGGAAATTATACCATGCTGGGGTATTCTAGGAAAAATCAGTAGTGATAATGGGTGGGGCCTGGGTAGCTCAGTGGTAAAGACGCTGGCTACCACCCCTGGAGTTGTGAGTTTGAATCCAGGGTGTGCTGAGTGACTCCAGCCAGGTCTCCTAAGCAACCAAATTTGCCTGGTTGCCAGGGAGGGTAGAGTCACATGGGGTAACCTCCTTGTGGTCGCTATAAGGTGCTTTGAGTTGCGTGTGGATGCTGCAGTGGAGGGGAGAGAAAAAAAAAAAACATGGAACCCATTTTGTGAACATATTGGTGGACACCTGGAAATTGATATGAGAAAACTTTGTGCATATCACCCCTCCAACCTGTCCGCTGTGCTTTGTGATATTTATAGACAGATAAAGGAGGGGTTACCTAGAGGATCTGAAGGACAGCTACACGACCTGAAACACGGTGACTGGGTGGTGGTGTAGGACTACAGGAGGAAGAGCCGGAAATCTCCTCATTGGCAAGGACCGTATCAGGTGCTTCTGACAACAGCAACAGCAGTGAAGGTGGCAGAGAGGGCCACCTGGATACATGCAAGCCATTGTAAGAGAGCAACAGCATTTGCAGGACAACAAGAAAGCGTGCATTGATCCCTGGTGAAAACCTAGAGGGCTCGAATCACTTCTCTGTGGCGGAAGTCCGGGGAGCGGAGGGAGTGTTCTTACAGTGAGCGATGTCCTGGTCCCGGTGAAAAAACCAACACTGCCCTGAGAATTTAGGGGGAGGACCAAAGGGGAAAGCAGGTGACAATGGCACCAACAAGGAAGCCGTGGAACACAAGGAGTATGTGTTATGGTGGGAGAAGCTTGCTGTACTTACACACCTGAAAATGATGCAGATGGACATGAGATTCAACAAGGAATTGAAAATAAGACAAGAAATAGAGATGAACTGGCAATGCGAGAAGTTACAAGTAGTGACTGGTTTAATATTTTTGCACGATAGCAATAAACATTAATGAGAATTTTGTTATCTGTGTTAACAGTATTGACACTGCTCGCATTGTTTATATGTTGTTTGATTTTTCTGGCTAGAGGATGTATCAGTAAAATGATTAGTTCATCAATGGGTCAATACGAACAACTTAAATCAAATGCCAGTATACCTGATTATGATCCTGCACAACCTGACAAGAACCCAGTTCCAGAATGGGTCCCACCCTATCATGATTATAATGATGAACTTGTGTAGTAATGTGATTTAATTTTCTCTCTTTCCTTAAAGAGCTTGCTCAACCTATGTTAGCACAAAAACAGCCCTTTGCAATATGTTTTATCATATTTGTATTACTCTGAATGATATATATAATCAATTGTAATGCCTCTGTTTTTCTGTTGATTTATTTTGTTTAGTGAGCGTTTCATGCTCAGATGAGTGAGTGTTATGGGAATTTATGCTCGCCCAATCAATCAATCAGTCAGTCTATCCATCCATCCATCCATCTATCTATCTATCTCTGTCTGATCTATCTATCTATCTATCTATCTATCTATCTATCTATCTATCTCTGTCTGTCTGATCTATCTCTGTCTGATCTATCTCTGTCTGATCTATCTATCTATCTATCTATCTATCTATCTATCTATCTCTGTCTGTCTGATCTATATATCTCTGATCTATCTATCTATCTATCTATATATCTATCTATCATCTATCTATTTATCTCTGTCTGTCTGATCTATCTCTGTCTGATCTATCTATCTATCTATCTATCTATCTATCTATCTATCTATCTATCTCTGTCTGTCTGATCTATCTATCTATCTATCTATCTATCTATCTATCTATCTATCTATTTATCTCTGTCTGTCTGATCTATCTCTGTCTGATCTATCTATCTATCTATCTATCTATCTATCTATCTATCTATCTATCTATCTCTGTCTGTCTGATCTATCTATCTCTGATCTATCTATCTATCTATATATCTATCTATCATCTATCTATTTATCTCTGTCTGTCTGATCTATCTGTCTGATCTATCTATCTATCTATCTATCTATCTCTGTCTGTCTGATCTATATATCTCTGATCTATCTATCTATCTATATATCTATCTATCATCTATCTATCTATCTCTGTCTGTCTGTCTGATCTATCTATCTCTGATCTATCTATCTATCTATCTATATATCTATCTATCTATCTATCTATCTCTGTCTGTCTGATCTATCTATCTCTGATCTATCTATCTATCTATCTATCTATATATCTATCTATCATCTATCTATCTCTGTCTGTCTGATCTATCTCTGTCTGATCTATCTATCTATCTATCTATCTCTGTCTGTCTGATCTCTGTCTGTCTGATCTATCTATCTATCTATCTATCTATCTATCTATCTGTCTATCTATCTCTGTCTGTCTGATCTATCTCTGTCTGATCTATCTATCTATCTATCTATCTATCTGTCTATCTATCTCTGTCTGTCTGATCTATCTATCTATCTATCTATCTATCATCTATCTATCTATCATCTATCTCTGTCTGTCTGATCTATCTCTGTCTGATCTATCTATCTATCTATCTATCTGTCTATCTCTGTCTGATCTATCTATCTATCTATCTATCTATCTATCTATCTCTGTCTGTCTGATCTATCCATCTATCTATTTGTAAAGGATACACCATACGCTGCAAATTTCCATGGCGATGGCAGAAGAGGAATATAAATCCCGAATCCCACAATGGCCATGAAGCTGTACATGAGCCATGCGATCAGCTGGAAAACGTGGAGTGGCGATGACCAGCCATTGACCCTGGAGTGCATCGGCGCTCTGACCAGCTCATTTCTGCTGTCTGCATGTTGAGGGGCCGTTCGTCTCTGATGACGTCCAGAGCAGTTCAGCTGGAATAACACAGTAATGTCAAATACACTGCCTTAGCAAATGACTAACAACACCCTAGCAACCTAGTCTCACTTCAAACTGCCCCAGTTTCATGAGACGAGGCTTTTTCAAACCAACATTTAAAGTTTGTCTTTTATAACCTTTCTTATCCAGCTCTGACGTCAAAACCTTAAAATTCGAGAATTCAAACGAGAACTCTCATGGCAAAAATATACATTATATGCAATGACTACAAAATTATAAGCTCTCAATGTCTTTATACCACGCATGGCATGACATTTATGTTTAAATCACTTAGATTTTAGCTTTCTGACATAAGAAGTAGAGAGTATTGTTGCGCTAAAAACAAAAACAGTATTTTAACACTTCTATTACATAAGGTGCCTGAAGCCAAAGAACTGATAATAAAATACAAATTTGCTGTCCACATACTGAATTCAGATACAGACTAGAGAAAAGGTCTAGCAAAAATACATTATTTGTTTATTTTTTAATTTGCACCATAATGCAGTTACTTCATTGCATCTGTTGTAAAAATAAGTCAAGTTTTAGGCAAATAATAACACTACAGAATTGTAACTGTATATAAATATTTTAAATGTACAGACTAACAATTTAAAATTTCAGTACTTTTTAGAAATTTTAATTAACATAGCAACAGATCCTGTGAATATATGTGCAGCAATATGGTTACTGTCTCTTTAAGAGAATCAGGCTTGAGTTGTAAAGTCCCATTGTGTTCATAACGTTTTATGCCGTTGCATCTGTGTTCATTTAAGTATTCTTTTACTTTGTGACAGTAAAGTATATTGTTATCATTCAGCACGGCAAGGAATGAGGATTTCAGATATTAACTGATTGAGACAGTATTGAATTTGAAATGATCTGCTACCTAAAGCACGTCGTTCATCGTCCATTTAGCTAAAAGTTTCTGTTCTTGCTGGATCTTACTTGATCCTTCGCCCGCTGTTCAGTGGAGCGTCTGTGTACCAGCAAACGTTTTGTCACTCACAGCCCACTCCCTCATTTGTTTTGGTGTGAGACAATAAAATTTGTTAGTGACTGCGTCCACTCTAATGAGGAACACAATTCTGATCCCTTAATTACTGGATGATATGGATGGTTGTCAACTATTAGGCAACACCCATGACTGAAAGTTTCTTAATCAACATGTGGACCTGTGCTGCCGGTATCATGCTGATTTTTCACTCCCTAGTATCCTTATGTTTAAGGCTGGGTGTAGGAGTGGCCTTTAGACGTGGGAACCAATGACTACCTACTATGGTTAGGGTTAGGGGTGAGTGTAGGGATAAGGACCATTCAGACAGCGGGGAGTACGAATCTGGCGGGGAGTAAAATTTCAGCACAACATCGGCCCAATTTATGAGTAGCCCACCAGTAATTCCCCCGATCCTCCCGATTAGCTACTCCAGCCCTGCATCAGGCAAGATATTGTTCACTTTAAATTTCTAAAGCACAAGGTTGAATCATAGTGTGCGTTTCCTGCTCAACATGAACAAAGTGATTGTGTTGCCTAGCAAATGTCTGCATAAATGCAATCTGATTACCCCTTGAGAGGAAAACCAGCTTTGCACACAGTGAGTAATGTCATCAAACATTTGTGAAAACAGTTTAACGTGAAACTTCCTCTTGTATTATAAATAAATAGAAAAATAAATGCTAATCCTTGAAGTTGAGAAAATATGTTGCTTCTGTATTCAATAACTTTGATAACACGAACGGACGAATAAATAATATAATGAAACATTTTACAATAAGGTTGTTTATATATATATATATATATATATATATATATATATATATATATATATATATAACATTTACTTATTTCAATTTCATATCAAAATTCCAATTAAAAAATAATATATATATATATAAGTTTTAATACTTTAATATTTATTTTAAAACACACACACAAACACACACACAAAATAAAAATAAATAAATAATATAAAATAAAATACACAATTAAATTTGATGGAATTTTGCCATGAAATTGGAATGTGTAAATCTTTGCCTAAAATACATTTTATTTATAAGTATTATTGTATACTATTATTATAAACACATTAGTATTTACTAATCTTGGCTACTGTTCATTATGCTGTATATAAGTTCTATATTGGTTAATGCACAACGAACGAACTATGAACAATATTATATTCATAATTTGACATTAACCAAGATTTAGTTGTTATCTCGTGTTAACTAACGCCTTAACTAATGTTAATGTACTTTAATGTAAATAACAAGTACCATTAAAACAATTAGTGATTTTAACGAATATAAAAAGTAATACATTTGACATACAGTATATAAGCATGCCTCAAAAGACACTTACATTCGTCATTGAAGAGCTTCCAGTAGTTTCTATAAGAAGACATGTGTTGTTGTTCTGTATGATCTCTTGGATACAGTTTGCTGATCCATTGATTCCTTAATGATCTCATACACTCCAATACACTTTACAACACAGAGATGAGTCATTTTCAAAGGCTTTATGTAGTCTGAAAACGTTTTATATCTTACATATTCAACACCAAACTATCTCACCCATCGTATCAAATCCTTACGCTGTTCATTATTTGTAAAGAAATAAGATAAAAACAGCTTACCTCCAGCGAGACGCGCATCTATCTCCGATGTTACGAATCTTATCAAGGTGGAAGCTTAACTCATGAATATTAATCACGTCATGCTTACGCTATTTGGCAACCTACCAATGACTAATGCCAGCTTATGAATATTAGTTATTATGATGACGTTGCATGGAAGCGTTCTATGAGCGTAGGCTTGGCTCATGAATATTAAGTAGACATACGGAGCATCTACTGTGCTTGTTTTAGAAGCGCTGCACATTTTAACTAGTTCATGTTCAACAACAACAAAATAAGGCAAACATTTTTCAAAATAATTAGAATTAAATAAAATTAATTGTCGTGCATTTAGCACATTATCATATTAACATAAAATCACACTCAAATTATCACCCCATATCAGATTTGCTATTAGTTACTGAACATCATATATGAATAAAAGAACCTTTTGCATGTTTTAAAATCCACACAGTTATAGTATAATTTATTTTATTTCACCCAAGGCAGAATACTTTCACAGTTTTTCTGGACTTCTTCAATTCTGGCCATTGCATTTCTTTTAGATAAATTGTCATAATGTAATCATGTGATGATTCTTGCACTGCTAACTGTCTAATGGCATAAAAGGCACATCTTGTTGCACTTTAAAAAAAAAAAAAATTCTGCCAAGGTTCAATCACAGTGTGTTAGCGTGCCCGCTCAGAGCGGGTTGCGCAGGACCAGTTACAGTGGTGCCGTGACGCAGATGGGAATGAGGTTTATGGGGTGAGGGTAATGGTAGCCTGCTGGTACGTGCTGTGTGTAAACCTCACTCCCCTGACATCAAGAGGCGCACTAGCAACTGACATTAGAGGCTGTAGCCTTTTGCCTCCTCGTTAGCACGCCAGAGACTCCGGTTCGAATCCCGCTCGGAGTGGGTTGAGCAGGAACGGTTACAGTGGTGCTGTGACCCAGATGGGAGTGAGGTTTAAGGGGGTGAGTGTAATGGTAGCCTGCTGGTACGTGCTGTGCAGTGTGTGTAAACCTCACTCCCCTGGCGTCAAGAGGCGCACTAGCAACTGACATTAGAGGTTGTAGCCTTTAGCCTCCTCATTAGCACGCCAGAGACTCCACTTCGAATCCTGCTCAGGACCAGTTACAGTGGTGCTGTGACCCAGATGGGAGTGAGGTTTATGGGGGAGTGTAATGGTAGCCTGCTGGTACGTGCTGTGCAGTGTGTGTAAACCTCACTCCCCTGGCGTCAAGAGGCGCACTAGCAATGGACATTAGAGGCTGTAGCCTTTAGCCTCCTCATTAGCACGCCAGAGACTCCGGTTCGAATCCTGCTCAGAGTGGGTTGAGCAGGACCAGTTACAGTGGTGCTGTGACACGGATGGGAGTGAGGTTTATGGGGGAGTGTAATGGTAGCCTGCTGGTACGTGCTGTGCAGTGTGTAAACCTCACTCCCCTGGTATCAAGAGGCGCACTAGCAACTGACATTAGAAGCTGTAGCCTTTAGCCTCCTCTTTAGCACGTCAGAGACTCCGGTTCGAATCCCACTCTGAGTGGGTTAAGCAGGACCGGTTACATGTGAATGCTTATGGCTGTTTTACATTAATTTGCTCTCAGGATCAATACGTCTGTCTGTCTGTTCTAGATCAAACAGTCTGTTTGCCCACTGACCTTCTAGACATTCAAGTGTCTGCCTTTTTGAATATGTTTTTATTAACGCATTATCAAGTTTAAATTACAATCAACCAACCAAAATTTCAAAATAAAAGTTAAAAGTTCATAAGAAACTACTTGTGGAATATAAACTTCTGAAAAATGCACACCATTGTTTTACTCTGTAATTTGATATGGAATAGTTCACCAATGTGAAAGCAATAAAACTACAGATCATGGAAGTTATCTGGAGTGGCACGTTTGAACAGTAACCTAGTTACCACTAGAAAATGCAAAGCCAAATGCAAATGAGAGCTCTCTATGAATGCACATTTGACATGTTTTACACTACTGTAGATGCATGGGTCTTTCCTACTATACAGCATAATTTAATGTCCACATCATATATTGGATAAAATCTTTTTTAAAACAGGATGCGTGAAATAAACAACCGTATCAACTTTTAAAAGGAGAAGAAAACGCTTCCCATATCCTTTGTTGTTGATGACAAAGGCTGTGCGATCCAATCAGACTTGACAGTCACAAATTAATTTGTCACTTGGTAGAATCTAGCGAAATTAGACAGATGCCAACATGGACAGGTTGTTTGACATGACCTCATCCTCCAAAACAATGAACAAAACTATAAAGTAAAAGACAATACTACACAGACGACATTAAATACAGGTTCTGTCCCATTCGAATGCTCTCCAAACATACATGCACAACAAAAGCTTTATCAAAGATGTAAAAGTGTATACTTCCTAAAACTGACAAAGTGGAAATGAAAAGTGAACGTGCACTTTAAATGTGCATGTAGAAGAAAACTCAAACAACCAGAAAGAAAACGCAAACCAGACACAGAGCTTTTATTAAAAAACAGTAACATGTGATTCAATGAACTTGTCTAACAGCACATTATTATACAGCACAGACATAAGCTGATCTTCACATCATTATCAGCTGTTGGCAGTGGATCCAGGCTCTGGTGATTGCAAGAACTCATACGGGTCTTGAACCATCTCCTGTCCAACCCCCAGATGAGCTGGACTTCCTGATCACAACATATGAGCAAAAAGATGCATGAGAGAAATTTCACAAAAGGCTGAATGTCATTAAAACATGCCCAGGTCACATTTCAACCCAAAATGTCCCATTAAAGTTAGGGCTGGAAGATATACTGAATATTCAAAATATAATCACAATTTCTGCTTCATCGTTCGAGAGCATCGTTAGATTTCTTTTCTCATTTCTGTCAATCAGTTCAAACCTATCCATTTAAGTGAATGGCTTCAGAGCTCTGATCACATAATTTGTGAAAAAAAAAAAAAAAAAAAGAAGTGCTCATGGCAGATGTTTTAGAAAAACTAAATCTAGGTAAATACTTCTGAATGTTGCCATGTCTTGTTGTTTTGGTGCATATAAATGAAAATGATTCCATGTGTTCATTAAGTAAACAGTGCCGAAAACATGCCTTGATTATTTTAGCTAGATTTGTACTATATTTTACTTTTTACATTAAACATTTTGAAAATACTTGAAAAAATTGCTGTTTGGTTGAAATGATGGCTACCCTGTTTTGAAGATAATAACTAAATAAATAATTATTTAAAGCCATTTCAGAGCAAACACATAAATATTGAGATGAACATCATAAATTCGGGTGGGTGTGGCAATATTAATGACACAATTTGATTTGAAATTTGTGGTGACCTTGACATATTATGGACCAGTTTCATGAGATTCACCAAAATACTCTTCAGTACTGTAACATAAGTACATACATCCTTTTGAGCACTCGATGTCAATGTCTAGCACTAGAAAGATGATCGAATACCTAAATGGTGCTGGTCCCTCTCTGAACTGTTTGACAGGGAAGAGAGATTGGAGGACGGTCTGGATCCGACCCTGTCCACCGCTGCATCCTGGAACTCCTGCAAGAGTTTGGCTGTGTCGTCAAAGTGCTGATGGCCGTCGTCATGATCTGGCTCCTTCTTCACACATTTACCTACAGATGAGAAAAAACAAATAAGCAGTGAAAAACATCCTGTAACAACCAACAGAGTATATTAATGAGCCCCTTAGAGGACAAGGTGGGGTTTTATTTTTTTTTCTGAAATAGTTTTGTGTTCCCTCACAATATGTTTTGTGTTCTCTCGCAATAAGTTTTGCGTTCCCTCGCAATAAAGTTTTGAGTTCCCTCGCAATAAAGTTTTGAGTCCCCTCGCAATAAAGTTTTGTGTTCCCTCGCAATAGTTTGCGTTCCCTCGCAATAAAGTTTTGAGTTCCCTCACAATAAAGTTTTGAGTTCCCTCGCAATAAAGTTTTGAGTTCCCTCGCAATAAAGTTGTGTGTACCCTCTCAATAAAGTTTTGAGTTCCCTCGCAATAGTTTGCGTTCCCTCGCAATAAAGTTATGTGTTCCCTTGCAATAAAGTTTTGAGTTCCCTCGCAATAAAGTTGTGTGTTCCCTCGCAATAGGTTGCATTCCCTCGCGATAAAGTTGTGTTCCCTCGCAATAAATTTGTGTGTTCCCTCGCATTAAAGTTGTGTTCCCTCGCAATAAAGTTGTGTGTTCCCTCGCAATAAAGTTGTGTGTTCCCTCGCAATAGTTTGCGTTCCCTCGCAATAAAGTTGTGTGTTCCCTCCCAATAAAGTTTTGAGTTCCCTCGCAATAAAGTTTTGAGTTCCCTCGCAATAAAGTTTTGAGTTCCCTCGCAATAAAGTTGTGTGTTCCCTCGCAATAAAAATAAAGTTTTGAGTTCCCTCGCAATAAAGTTGTTGTTCCCTCGCAATAAAGTTTTGAGTTCCCTCGCAATAAAGTTTTGAGTTCCCTCGCAATAAAGTTGTGTGTTCCCTCCCAATAAAGTTTTGAGTTCCCTCGCAATAAAGTTTTGAGATCCCTCGCAATAAAGTTGTGTGTTCCCTCGCATTAAAGTTTTGAGTTCCCTCGCAATAAAGTTTTGAGTTCCCTCGCAATAAAGTTGTGTGTTCCCTCGCAATAAAGTTTGGAGTTCCCTCGCAATAAAGTTTTGAGATCCCTCGCAATAATGTTGTGTGTTCCCTCGCAATAAAGTTGTGTGTTCCCTCGCAATAAAGTTGTGTTCCCTCGCAATAAAGTTTGCGTTCCCTCGCAATAAAGTTGTGTGTTCCCTCGCAATAAAGTTTGGAGTTCCCTCGCAATAAAGTTTTGAGTCCCCTCGCAATAAAGTTTTGAGATCCCTCGCAATAAAGTTTTGAGTTCCCTCGCAATAAAGTTTTGAGTTCCCTCGCAATAAAGTTGTGTGTTCCCTCGCAATAAAGTTTTGAGTTCCCTCGCAATAAAGTTTTGAGTTCCCTCGCAATAAAGTTGTTGTTCCCTCGCAATAAAGTTTTGAGTCCCCTCGCGATAAAGTTTTGTGTTCCCTCGCAAAAGTTTGCGTTCCCTCGCAATAAAGTTTTGAGTTCCTTCGCAATAAAGTTTTGAGTTCCCTCGCAATAAAATTTTTAGTTCCCTCGCAATAAAGTTGTGTGTTCCCTCGCAATAAAGTTTTGAGTTCCCTCACAATAAAATCCTCGCAATAAAATTTTTAGTTCCCTCGCAATAAAGTTTTGAGTCCCCTCGCAATAAAGTTTTGTGTTCCCTCGCAATAAAGTTTTGAGTTCCCTCGCAATAAAGTTTTGAGTTCCCTCGCAATAAAATTGTGTGTACCCTCACAATAAAGTTTTGAGTTCCCTCGCAATAGTTTGCGTTCCCTCGCAATAAAGTTTTGAGTTCCCTCGCAATAAAGTTTTGTGTTCCCTCGCAATAAAGTTTGCGTTCCCTCGCAATAAAGTTTGGAGTTCCCTCGCAATAAAGTTTGGAGTTCCCTCGCAATAAAGTTTGGAGATCCCTCGCAATAAAGTTTTGAGTTCCCTCGCAATAAAGTTGTGTGTTCCCTCGCAATAAAGTTTTGAGTTCCCTCGCAATAAAGTTTTGAGTTCCCTCGCAATAAAGTTGTTGTTCCCTCGCAATAAAATTTTGAGTTCCCTCGCAAAAGTTTGAGTTCCCTCGCAATAAAGTTGTGTGTTCCCTCGCAATAAAGTTTTGAGTTCCTTCGCAATAAAGTTTTGAGTTCCCTCGCAATAAAATCCTCGCAATAAAATTTTTAGTTCCCTCGCAATAAAGTTGTGTGTTCCCTCGCAATAAAGTTTTGAGTTCCCTCGCAATAAAGTTTTGAGTTCCCTCACAATAAAGTTGTGTTCCCTCACAATAGTTTGCGTTCCCTCACAATAAAGTTTTGAGTTCCCTCGCAATAAAGTTTTGTGTTCCCTCACAATAAAGTTGTGTGTTCCCTCGCAATAAAGTTTTGTGTTCCCTCGCAATAAAGTTTTGAGTTCCCTCGCAATAAAGTTTTGAGTTCCCTCGCAATAGTTTGCGTTCCCTCGCAATAAAGTTTTGAGTTCCCTCGCAATAAAGTTTTGTGTTCCCTCGCAATAAAGTTTGCGTTCCCTCACAATAAAGTTGTGTGTTCCCTCGCAATAAAGTTTGGAGTTCCCTCGCAATAAAGTTTGGAGTTCCCTCGCAATAAAGTTTGGAGATCCCTCGCAATAAAGTTGTGTGTTCCCTCGCAATAAAGTTGTGTGTTCCCTCGCAATAAAGTTTTGAGTTCCCTCGCAATAAAGTTTTGAGTTCCCTCGCAATAAAGTTGTTGTTCCCTCGCAATAAAGTTTTGAGTCCCCTCGCAAAAGTTTGCGTTCCCTCACAATAAAGTTGTGTGTTCCCTCGCAATAAAGTTTTGAGTTCCTTCGCAATAAAGTTTTGAGTTCCCTCGCAATAAAATCCTCGCAATAAAATTTTTAGTTCCCTCGCAATAAAGTTGTGTGTTCCCTCCAAATAAAGTTTTGAGTTCCCTCGCAATAAAGTTTTGAGTTCCCTCACAATAAAATCCTCGCAATAAAATTTTTAGTTCCCTCGCAATAAAGTTTTGAGTTCCCTCACAATAAAGTTTTGAGTTCCCTCGCAATAAAGTTTTGAGTTCCCTCGCAATAGTTTGCGTTCCCTCACAATAAAGTTTTGAGTTCCCTCGCAATAAAGTTGTGTGTTCCCTCGCAATAAAGTTTTGTGTTCCCTCACAATAAAGTTGTGTGTTCCCTCGCAATAAAGTTTTGAGTTCCCTCGTAATAAAGTTTTGAGTTCCCTCGCAAAAGTTTGCGTTCCCTCGCAATAAAGTTTTGCGTTCCCTCGCAATAAAGTTGTGTGTACCCTCGCAATAAAGTTTTGAGTTCCCTCGCAATAGTTTGAGTTCCCTCGCAATAAAGTTTTGAGTTCCCTCGCAAAAGTTTGCGTTCCCTCGCAATAAAGTTGTGTGTTCCCTCGCAATAAAGTTGTGTGTTCCCTCGCAATAGTTTGCATTCCCTCGCGATAAAGTTGAGTTCCCTCGCAATAAAGTTGTGTGTTCCCTCGCAATAGTTTGTGTTCCCTCGCAATAAAGTTGTGTGTTCCCTCGCAACAGTTTGCGTTCCCTCGCAATAAAGTTTTGAGTTCCCTCGCAATAAAGTTTTGAGTTCCCTCGCAATAAAGTTGTGTGTTCCCTCGCAATAAAGTTGTGTGTTCCCTCGCAATAGTTTGCATTCCCTCGCGATAAAGTTGGGTTCCCTCGCAATAAATTTGTGTGTTCCCTCGCAATAAAGTTGTGTTCCCTCGCAATAAAGTTGTGTTTCCTCGCAATAAAGTTGTGTTCCCTCGCAATAATTTGCGTTCCCTCGCAATAAAGTTGTGTGTTCCCTCGCAATAAAGTTGTGTGTTCCCTCGCAATAAAGTTTTGAGTTCCCTCGCAATAGTTTGCGTTCCCTCGCAATTACTAAAATAATACTATGGTAAAACCATGATTAGCCTATTACAGTTAAAACCACGATTTTTGCCAAAAAACTATGGTTACTACTTGCTGATATTACTATAGTAAAACCAAGTTTCTGCCAAAAAACATGGTTTATTCATGTTACTATAGTAAAACTATGGTTAATTTATTGTGAGGAATGGAAAACTATTTCAGACCAAAAAAAAAAAAATCCCACTCTATCCTCTAAGAGGCTCCATAGAATGTAGGCATATTTAACTATAAAGTTTTGATGTGTAATATATGAGTTCACCACCAGAGAGTGTACCTAATGTATTGAGCAGATCTAAAGAAATGTCTGGGTAGCTCTTCATGGACATGAAATCCAGCACAGAGCCAGCTTCTAAACCACTTCCATCTGCTCCCTACAGAAACAGATACGTTTACAGGAGAAAAATGTCATTAATTGCTACTTAAAGGCATTCGACACTTTAGCACAAAAACATCTAAATGATTTCCAGCAGAAAACTTACCGGCATGTCACATAAACCAGACTTGGCATCATCAATCGGCATGTGCCTTTTCTGAAATACAAAAATAATTGACTAAAAAAGTTAATTTTATGCTTTGTGAAGCACAATATTGCTACATGCTGCTATACAAATAAAAAATTATTTTAATGCATGGTTGCTTGTATTGCTTTAGTATACTCCGATTATCAAGCACAAATCCCCAAGATGCATAAAAGCAGCTAGTCATAAGAACACATTTCTTTCAAATAAATTATACCTGTCTGATTTGTACGACTGCTTTTGAGTGATCGCCAGCTGTCATTTTATCCAACAGTTCATGAACGAGTCTCTTGGTGAAACTTCCACAACCCTTCACAAACTCCTGCAGACTAAAACACACAGAAAATCCCATCAACAACACAGTGTGATGAACAGCAATCCAGTTTAATGAGATGGGAAACCGGGTTTGGACTGAAGACCTGAGAGCGCACTGGATGCCAGTCTCATCTCCATAAGCGGAGTACAGTGTGTCCATCTCCTCTGGCATCAGGTCAGGATAAATGGAGTTGTTCTGAAGGGTTTGAGTGTTGTATGCACTGCTCAAGAACGTCACTGAAACAAAACAATAGGCAACATTTGTAGCACAGGAATTCTTTGATGTCAATGATGGACGCATGAAGAAATTAACTTGGGATGCTATTCATAACTTATCACTCTGATTCTACTAATTCTGGTTATTTAATAATTCCATTAGTATTGAGTATTGATGCTGACTACCACCCCTGGAGTCACGAGTTCGAATCCAGGGCATGCTGAGTGACTCCAACCAGGTCTCCTAAGCAACCAAATTGGCCCGGTTGCTAGGGAGGATGGAGTCACATGGGCTAACTTCCTCATGGTCACGATTAGTGGTTCTCGCTCTCAATGGGGCGTGTGGTAAGTTGTGCGTGGATCGCGGAGAGTAGCATGAGCCTCCACATGCTGTGAGTCTCCGCAGTGTCATGCACAACGAGTCACGTGATAAGATGCACGAATTGACGGTCTCAGAAGCAGAGGCAACTGAGACTTGTCCTCCGCCACCTGGATTGAGGTGAGTAACCGCGCCACCACGAGGACCTACTAAGCAGTGGAAATTGGGCATTCCAAATTGGGAGAAAAGGGGATGAAAAAAATAATAATAATTCCATTAATGAGTCTTTTAGTACTTTTAGCCCAATTCCCACCCAGACAGTTTGGTTCTAACTATGTTTGTGTTTTTAACACCATGCCAGCTTCTATTGCGGTTTTCATGGTGCAATGAACAAACAGTCAGTAATTACAATGATTTAAGTCTAGTTAAAGGCCAATTCACACTAAGAATTTTCTGAACAAGCTTTTGTGGTCCAAATATCTTTTTTTCTCTGGACTGTGATGAAAACTGACTGACCAATGAGATAAGATATTTTTTTGGTTTTTATTTATTTATTTTTTTTATTCCCTTTTCTCCCAATTTGTAATGCCCAATTCCTAATAATACTTAGTAGGTCCTCGTGGTGGCGCGGTTACTCACCTCAATCCAGGTGGTGGAGGACAAGTCTCAGTTGCCTCCGCTTCTGAGACCGTCAATCCGCGCATCTTATCACATGACTCGTTGTGCATGACATCGCGGAGACTCACAGCATGTGGAGGCTCACGCTACTCTCCACGATCCACGCACAACTTACCACACGCCCCATTGAGAGCGAGAACCACTAATCGCCACCACGAGGAGGTTACCCCATGTGACTCTACCCTCCCTAGCAACCGGGCCAATTTGGTTGCTTAGGAGACCTGGCTGGAGTCAGTCAGCACGCCCTGGATTCGAACTCATGACTCCAGGGGTGGTAGTCAGCGTCAATACTCACTGAGCTACCCAGGCCCCGATATAAGATTTTATTTTTTATTTTTCCAATCACAAACACAGGTGCTGTGCTCTTTTACTTGTCTCACACACAAAGACACTGAATTCAATGCAAATATGCAGTATATAAATTATATAGAAGCTGTAAACACATTCTTTTTAAGAATATTTACATAATGTGCTGAAGGCTTAAAGATCCACGCACCATAATAAATGTTTGTAGAACAGCGCCACCTACTGTATGGGGTGAAATTATTTTTCATTTTATTCGTTTCGTTTCCGGTGTGAATAGAACTTTCGTCGGCAGTTTGTCTGGCAAATTTGAGACGAATTTGGTGTGAATAGGCCTAAAGCCCAGACAGAATCTGCAGATTTTGTTTCATGCTTTCTTAGTGCTGATTTTCAAGTAAAAACCCAAAAGCAAGATTTGGCTCTAGAGTTTTTGTTACCTTTGTGTCTTCGGTCGTCTTTAAAGCCCAATGACGTGAGTCCAGGTATCAGCTTATTTGCCAACGAGCTCAAATCTACAGCATGAGTCTCTTCCTCTGTGAATAACCACTTGTTTATGATTAACATATCCTTCATATTCAATTAGTTTTAGATTTTAAAGTGTGATGACTGTACCCTCTGCTTCAGGATCCTGATTCACAACTGTGTATATCAGTGAACCTTCTGGGTCCTTTTTAAGGTAGCCAATCTACATACAACAAAGACACAAATGTGATAGTTTGGGATTATAAAATTATCTTAACTTTGCTATAAACATGTCTTTAAAATCAGCATTTATTTTACATAAGTTAAGAGTTATAATTAGGCCCAGACAGAATTCTTTTTTCACATTTTTTGCTCTCATTTTGGGGGAAAACTCATGTAAACATAAGGAGCTGAGAGTACTATATTCTTACCGATAGCTGCAAAAGCATCATCCGATTCTACAAAATATTCGATAAACAAACACACGAGGAGTGTGTAGAAATTGGTGAAGACTCGGTGTTGGCCTGGTTATAATGTCATAGTGTAACTTCACCTTAGAGTTTGGCATCAACCGGTTGATTCGATCCCGCGCTTCATCTGCCGCATGTTCTACCAGTGCCAATACGTGCTCCTCCGCCGTGCTGTCCGTCAAACTGCAAGCGTTGCCCTCCACTTCATATAGATCACTACACAATAAACACATCCGCTGAGTCACACAACCACAAAACATCTCCAGAAATGCCATGAAAATTAATTAATCATTTACTCATCCTCATGTCTTTCCAAACCTGTATGAACATCCAAAATGAACTTTTGAAGAATGTTCTGGCTACTGTTTTCCATTAAATCGAAGTCATTAGAGTGGTACGTTTTACTAGTGCACTACATTCAAAGTCTTCTGAAGTCATACAAAAGCTTTATGTGAGGGAGATCCCAAAATATAAGTCATTATTTATTGAAAATCTTGACATCTGCCCCAGCTCTTCATGGCGTGTTCAAAAACAACAACGTCGGATTTGTGAATGAACGATCCATTTGAGTGAGATATTTTCAATTAATCAAATCGATCCGGTTCACATAACTGGCCTGAATGTTTCATTCATGAATTAACAATCTCAATTCTCACTCCGCAATCTGCATTTTCCAATCGCTTAAGAACCAATGGAGTTTTGCCGTCAAATCTGGCGGTGGCATTTTAAATATGAATGCAATCACTTATGAGATCTGAGAGCTGCAGCAAAGGAGAAGACTTAAATTTCAGTGTGTTCTTCACACTAACCTAACACTAAATCAGTCAAATACTGTTGTGTGGACCATTTTAATGGTTAATTGTTTTTGTCAATATTTGTACTTGGCACCCAAGTCCTGTTTACCTTCATTTTATGGAAAAGAACGGCCAGGATATTCATTATAAATTCACTTTGTGTTCCACAGAAGAAAGTAGAGATGCAACGATACCACTTTTTCTCTACTGATCCGATTCTGATACCTGAACTGTCGATATCGGCCGATCTAGAATATAGAATATCTATACCTCACTGTGTGGAACTACATTTTACATTTATGCATTTGGCAGATGCTTTTATCCAAAGCGACTTTCAGTGCCCTTATTACAGGGACAATCCTCCTGGAGCAACCTGGAGTTAAGTGCCTTGCTCAAGGACACAATGGTGGTGGCTGTGGGGATTGAACCAGCAACCTTCTGATTGCCAGTTCAGTGCTTTAGTCCACTATGCCACCACCACTCCACCCTAATGTTGGTACTCTTTTATATTAAAATATGGAGAGAGAAAAACCTCACAAACCTCTAACTACATTATTTCAATATAAATGTGTAACCTGTTAAGAAAAACAGTATTGTTAACTAGTCAACTGGATAGCAGGAAAATGAATAGTAATTCCAATGAAAGTCTTCAGTAGAAAAGAAGTTTTCTTTGTAAATTTCAATCTGGACCTTTGTATCAGGATTCAGATTTCTTTTTTTATTCACTTTAGTTGCAATAGGATATAAGTCCACTTTTCTTAGTCAACTTAATATTATTGTAATTTGCAAACTAATAATAATAACAATAATTTATGAACTTCTAGAAATGCATATATATATATATATATATATATATATATATATATATATATATATATATATATTCAGTTTTAACTTTAAATCCATCTGGCTTTTATTTTGACGGTCGGAAAACTCCAGGCGAACCAAACTATTAAAGTGACTGTTCACCCATAAATGAAAATTCTCTCATTATTTACTCACCCTCATAATATCCCAGGTGTGCATGACTTACTTTCTTCTGCAGAACACATTTGAAGAGAAATAGAAAAACATCTTTGCTTAGTAGGTCATTAAAATGCAAGTGCTTTGAAGCTCCAAAAGTCATAGACAGTCAGCATAAACATCATCCATACGACTCCAGTGGTTAAATTAATGTCTTCTAAAGCAACACGACCACTTTTGGTGCGAAAAAGATCAACAATTAAGTACTTTTTACTATAATCCATCGCTTCCAGTAAGTCTCTCGTGTGACAAATTTGCATTGCCATGTTACGAACGTAATCTAATGTTCTTCTCTCGGAAATGCACAAACGCACCATTGTGAGTAAACAAACAGATACAAATACAGATCTAAACCAAAACCAAAGAAGCATCTGTACAGTGTTCCTCCTACTTACTTGTAAACAGCACTGCTCTTTCGGCTGTCGCACGTGCGTCAAATCTCGTGTGAACATGCCAACACGATTACATCAAAGGCGCATACCGCTGCTGACCGGAAGCGATGATTTATAGCTAAAAAATACTTAGAGATTGATCTTTTTCACACCAAAAGTGATCATGTTGCTTTAGAAGACATTAGTTTAAGTGCTGGATTCGTATGGATGACGTTTATACTGACTGTATGTGATTTTTGGAGCTTCAAAAGTCTGGTAACCATCCATTTGCATTAGAACATTCCAATTTTAGAGGGGGAAAAATTCACCGATTACCGATATGGTGGCCTATAAAGTAAATTTTTGAGCTGGAATGAAAACAGACCTTTTCTATGTGGATTTTTCACTGATTTTGCACTAATATGACTATGCAAATGTACTCAGAAGGCTGATTTCTTAAATATTTTTATCAAAGAATATTTGACATTATTATTATACATTGTCAACAAATTCTAGAAATGAACACTGAGAAAATAAAGAATAAATAAAAATAAATAGCTTAATAAACATCAGTACTGTATGTTTAGTATCAGTCAAATGCTGACCATTAAAATAAAGAATAAATAAAAATAAAATAAATAGTTAAATAAACATCAGTACTGTTTAGTATCAGTCAAATGCTGACCATTAAAATAAAGAATAAATAAAAATAAAATAAATAGTTAAATAAACATCAGTACTGTTTAGTATCAGTCAAATGCTGACCATTAAAATAAAGAATAAATAAAAATACAATAAATAGCTAAATAAACATCAGTACTGTTTAGTATCAGTCAAATGCTGACCATTAAAATAAAGAATAAATAAAAAAAAAACAAAATAGATAAATAAACATCAGTACTGTTTAGTATCAGTCAAATGCTGACCATTAAAATAAAGAATAAATAAAAATAAAATAAATAGTTAAATAAACATCAGTACTGTTTAGTATCAGTCAAATGCTGACCATTAAAATAAAGAATAAATAAAACTAAAATAAATAGCTAAATAAACATCAGTACTGTATGTTTAGTATCAGTCAAATGCTGACCATTAAAATAAAGAATAAATAAAAATACAATAAATAGCTAAATAAACATCAGTACTGTTTAGTATCAGTCAAATGCTGACCATTAAAATAAAGAATAAATAAAAATACAATAAATAGCTACATAAACATCAGTACTGTTTAGTATCAGTCAAATGCTGACTATATTAATACTGCCTGTCAATAAGGGTCAGGTTCTAAAAGAAGAAGCATTTACACCTGCCGAGTCAAGAGATAAACAGCGGCAGCGGTGTTACACTGTATTCTGCTATACAAGTTCAGGGGAAACTTTCAACGGTGGAAAACCAGACTTTTAAATATTACATTTTAGAAATGCAATGACTGGAATTGTTCGGTTGAAGGGGGTACCAAACTGTGAATCCTGAACAAAACAGTTTGGTGAATACATGTTTACACATAAACTTCCACTCTGCTGAAAAGGTATGAAAGTAGCTAGTTAGCTATAACTAGTTGCCACGGAGAGTAAAAGATGGACATTATTTAATTTCCAGCATTGCGTCTCACCAGCTAGGTAACAAAGTAGCGTGAAATCAACACTCAACAGACACAATCCACCACCGCACCGTTGTCTGCTGAGCTGCAAAAAGATGCTCTGATGTTTATCTTTCAGTCTGCTACATTACTGACTGCACTGACAAACTATAGCTGGCTAACAGCAAACAGATGTGATAAACATAAATGACGGCTGTCAGGGACAGGGTTAATGTTATATTAGTTATATTGAAAAGGGAAAATTACGGGGTCATTGTTTATTAACTTTCCAGTATGTATTTCACAAACTAGTTAGCAAATTACCGAGAAGACACCGCTTAAGTCCGCCCTGTCTGCAGAGCCACCGTCAGCTCAGAGTCAGCTCTGTAAACAATGGAGTCAGAGTGTGCTCTGCTGGAAAAACTACGCTATGACACCAATTCTAAAGCATTGTTTTCTAGGGCACTAATTTGCATTTTAAGGACCTACTGAGCTGAGATATTTTTCTGTTTTTCTTCAAATGTGTTCAGCTAAAGAAGAAAGACCTACACACCTGGGATATCATGAGGGTGAGTAAATTATGAGAGAATTGTCATTTTTGGGTGAACTATTAAGCATCTACATCAGAGATGTTGTTTGTGTGTAGCACTCTGAGAGCTGAAAACAGCAGCGCATCATCACGTGCCCAGCGCAAGCTATGAGTGTGTCAATAGAGCAGCGTGGATTCACTGAAACACGGGGAGCATGTAAACTACATATTTACTTATTAAATTCATCCTTTTGCGATTACTAAGCTATTCTACAGTATGTCTTCAAGAGACTTTAAATAAAATGGCATATGTCATTTGGACTACTATACACCATTTCAAGGACTGTTTGTTGGTGATGTCACTGTTTCATGAACATTTCCTGCTTGTCAAAACAGAGACTATTTAGCAGAGACGGGCCACTTTGATTAAAATGAATGGGATAAATTGGAATGCCCAACGGCAGCCAATCACCTTTTAGATACAGAAATTGCCTGTCAATCAACTCCAGAACATGCATGTGCATTAGCTATACAAGACGGTATAATTGTGTTTTTAGCGTAATCTGAGGTAAAGAAACACAATTTATTATACCAGTTGACACGCCCTTCCTGTGGATCATCGTCGCCCCGCCTTGCATGATGGGGCTCGCATGATCCCAATGAAGAGCCTCATCACCACTGCCTTTAAACACCGAACGCACCTCTCCTCTGGAGACCGGTCTAGAGACCTGCTGGTGTCTTTACAAGTCAAGGAACGGAGCGGGGAGGGTCCGGTGCGAGTTAGATGCGTCGCCGGACCCACACACCGGAACCCCGGTGCGAGTTGGAGGCCGACAGGCCAGGATGCCAGGCCACTATTCCCCTCAAGTGCAGAGGCCCAAGAAAGCCGCACAGTGTTTTGAAATATGTTCTTTCATCGTAATCTTGACCGACCGTTTTGGAGATTTCAGTCTTTCCCCATTCAAGTATATACGAGCTGCACTTTCATGCCGCTTGTTTACACAGAATGATAGTTGCCAAAACTGACCAAGAACATTCCAAAAACAGCCGCCGAGTGGTCTGAATTACCTTGAAAAAAGAGACTTTGTTGAAAGTATCCGGAAATACGCCTGGACCGTTCTAATTCCTTTGTTTTTGTTTACATTCTTGAAATGGTCTATAATGGTGCTTTTATGGTTCTTTTATGTTGTTTTATTGGAGCTTGACAGTAATGATCATAACTAACACAGAATCGGATTTGGATCGAGCTCGTTGGAACAATATTCTATCTGGTTAAAAATGTCAGTATCGGAGCCGTTACTGAGCCATTACTGATTGAGGTATCAGATTGGTGTATCCCTAAAAGAAAGAAAGCCATACAGGTTTGGAACCACATGAGGGTGAGTATATAATAACAGAATTTACATTTTTGGGTAAACTATTCCTTAAAGGAATATTCTGGGCTCAATACATGTTAAGCTCAATCGACAGCATTTGTGGCATAATGTTGATTACCACAAAATTAATTTTGACTCTTCCCTACTACAAAAAATCAGTCACTTACAATGGAAGTCAATGGAGCCCATTTTTGAACATTAAAATATTCACTGTTTCAAAAGTATAGCTACAAGACGTAAACAATTTGTGTGTTAACATGATTTTAGTGATGAAATCATGTACTAACCTTTTCTGTGTTATAGCCAATTTTACAACTTTGTTGCCATGATGATGCAATGTCAACAAACACTAAAATCCTAAAATTACTGTAAAAATGACAATTTTAACAATTTTACAGTTCAAATAATACATTTAACAGAAGAATTTATGTAAGTGATTTTCTAAAATTATAAACTTCATTTCTGCCTTTAAACCCTCCAAAAATTGACCCCATTGACTTCCATTGTGAGTGCCTCAATTTTTGCTTTCTTTAAAGACAAGGTGGGACGAATATTGATTTTTGTGGTAATCAATATTATGCCACAAATGTTGTCAATTGAGCTTAACTTGTATTGAACCCGGAATATTCCTTTAAAAGCAAAGTAAAGTCTGTGCCGCCTGTGCTTTACCTGATGATGGGCTCTTTGGCTGGTTGCTTTTTTGATTTTTTTGGATATTCGGTGTGGATGGGCATGATCTCAGGCACAGGTTCCTCAGGGGCGATGTCATCATCTCCCAGTATGGCAGCCTGCTGAGAGAAATCCATGTCCTGCATGAAAGACATGCTGCGCTTCAAAGCTAACAGCCGATCCTGTGAACATAGCACAAATACAGCAACACAGCACCCATTTACTCCTCCTGCGGGAGGCCTGAGGAATGCCATGGAGATGGGAGGGTGAGGAATGACCAGTATGGTATGGACTGGCAAAAACAGCAGGACTTGATGGCTTTTTTTTTTTTACCCACAGAGCACTGGAGCCAAATTGATCATGTCATGTCATCAAAACAATTTCACTAATGAAATTAGATAAACAGTGGGACCTTAAAGTCTGCACTGAAAATCTGGGATTTATTTTTCTCAATTAAACTCAAGTTTTAATATTTAGAGAAACTTCAAACAAATAAAAGTTATGACGTAAAATCAAGAACAAACTTTTAAGAATCTGCACTATTTCCTAGCTCATGCCGAGTGCATGCTGCTATTAAAGAAAAAGGGGGACATACCAATTACAGAAAATAAATGCAAAAATGGAAGCATTTTTAGACATCACCATCACCGTTAGTACCCTAACTTTACACTTGTATTCCGTTTATTAGAATCGTACTCGTTACTTAACTGTGCGCATTAGAAGGGCATTTGAACTGTATGAGCATGATGGCACGGATGGACTGGATGATAAACATCAAAGGCAAACAGTTCGCAATAAGAAACTGCAATTATCATGTTACTTTGCTCATCATTTTGAAGCCTGTGTGGAGGAGTTTCTTTGCAGCCTTGTAGTAAACCGTCTCTGGTCGGTTATAAACCATGGCGTTGTCACACATCAGCTTGAAGTCTGCCTGGAGATGTTAGAGACACACATTTTCATATCAGACTGAATGTTTTATTTATAGTTGTTAATCATAAATTAGAAAGTACAGCATGCAACATATTTTAAAGACCCTATGAAACCAAAATTGGAGTCTTGTGGCATTTTGTTCAAAGTAGCAAATCATGATTCATGGTTGTGACGTAACCTAAAGTCTATTAGCTAAAAACGGGGATGAGCCCTTTTCAACTTCCTGTTTCAAAACTGTGCTCACCAACAACAATACACAGCACAAATGCAACTGTTCAACACCTATTGATCATTATAAAGTAGGAAAGGCTTCACTAAACAGACACGTCTTAAGACAGGTTTTAAACATGTTTACAGAGGTTGAGGATCTAATAGATAGTGGTATTCCATTCCACAACTTTGGGGCAGTGACTGAGAATGTGCAATCTCCTTTATCCTTTAAGCATGACTGGGTAATATCAAGGAGCAGCTGGTTATTAGATCTAAGCGATCTCTGGGAGTGGTGGAAATTAATAAGCTCAGAAATATATTCTGGTGCCAGTCCATGTAGAGCTTTAAAAACATATAGCAACACCTTATACTGTGTTCTATATACTGAATAGGTAGCCAGTGCAGAGATGCCAGAATAGGAGATATATGATCCCTCTTTCTTGTATTCGTCAGCAGTCTTGCTGCAGCATTCTGCACCCTTAAGCGAGGACTGACTTACACCCAGATATAACGCATTACAATAGTCAAGATGTGATGAAATAAAGGCATGGATTACTTTATCCAGCTCATTAAATGATAAGACAGATTTGAGTTTAGCGATATTTCTCAGTTGAAAGAAACTATTTAACTGTTTGGCAAACTTTAGGTCTGTGTCATGAGCAATACCTTGAATTCTGTGATTGTTTTGTATTCGTTTGCGGCGATTTTGTCCTTCATTGTGCTGAAGTCCATGGGATGTTTTATTATAGTGGAGTAGCCCGGTGCGATGGCGTCTGTTACAGGGAAAGCGAAGAATCCGTGTTGATCTTTCCTGTTGAGAAACAAACGTTGGCCTCATATAATTCAGGTTGGACGAAAGGTGAAAAGTTTAAAATCACAATCATCTGCTTTCACAACGTCTCACCTCTGTAGCAGACGCAGGAAATGCTCCAAAAGCTGCTGGCGAGGGGTGGATTCATTTTCTAGGAAAAGCAAAGAGGTGAAAAGGTGTTAATTTGGCAACAAATAAAAATAAATACTTTGGAGGAAAAAAGAGAACCAATAAAAACAAAAACCTATATGAACCCATATTTTGATTCTGCCAGTGTTGTGCATCATTCAGAAAATACATTTGAATTGAGGTTGCAGACAGGGTGTGTTTCAGTCATTTGAATTTAAGGAAATAAAATTAAAATGGAACAAAATCATATCAGCTTTGTGTGTAGATTTGATAACATGTCAGTTTTAGTATGAATTACCCATAAAGTTCAATATATTGTTTTATAAAGTTATCTGAATCAGTTTGTTATGCTGGCAAATTAAAATATGTTCTCATGGCTATGTTTATCATTGTGACAAAATAAGTCTAACCAGTGCAGTTGAAAAAAGATATTCCAAATCAGGTCTTTTGTTAGTCCCTCTGACTTGTTTATGCTCTATAGGTGACAGGAGCTGCGTCCGAAATCGCTCACTTGTTCACTCAATCACTATTTCTATATAGTGGATGTCTGTGAGTGCCCTATATCAGGCAAGAAGTGAACGAAATGAGTGAGTGAATTTGGATGCTGACTAATACACAGAGCGCTGGAGATGACGCAGAAACAACTTCGTCACATATGTACTATTATCTACATGTAGGGTAATAAATATCATAACAACAACAATAATAATACTTGTTATTCTCATAAAATGGTATATACAATAAATCATTGTTTGTCATGTTTAACACATTAATATACATTTAATACTGCTTAAAAATGCCAACAAGAATAAAAACATTTGTAAAAGCGTACATTATCGTATTTATTTTTTTTACCATCTTGACAATCTCCCATGCAAACGTATTTCTGAGTGCAAAGAAGAGATGACATGTGCGCATAGCGCCCTCATGCGACTGTTATACAGTATTGAAGTTATTAATAACCACATCCATTGATTATTAGACAGATACGTACATGTGATAACCGAATATTTGAATCATTTCCACTGTGCGCAGTCTTCTGAGTGAACAATAATATCACCTCAGTGAATTACTGAAGAAAGAAATCACCTTTATTACATTTAAACGGCAAAATAAAAAAATAACCATATCAAATATTTCATCTATATAAATAAATAATAAATTGTTCAGTTGATCTGTATATTTTTGGATCGCTGTATTTTATTCTGTTATGTAAATCAAGTTTTGATATGTCAAAAAGTAAAACACTGTAACAGCTGTAAACTGGCATCTCGCGCTCTCTCTCTCCCTGCATGTCAGTCCTCCCTGCGTTGGATTATGGGAAAGATAACGTCGGCGACAGTACATTGGCTGCACGCTCTAAATCAGAATGCATTGTGGGTAAGAATGAGTGAACAAATGTAGGGGATGAATTTGGACTCCCAAAATAGTACACTATATAGAGTAGTGGATAGGGGGCGATTACGGACACAGCAAGGGTTTTTTCATAATAGCTAATTTCTTCTTCATAATTAACCAAAATGAATGATTAATGAATAATAGATTTATTGCAAAAACTGGTTAAATTCTTTCAACTGTAATTCAATAAAATTTCAATCCAAAGTCACACTCATGCACTGAAAGTGATCCAATGCTTAAATTCTGCATTTCGGCACTGTTGTACCTTGCTGAGTTCGACAGGCTCGTACGGGCCGATCCGCCTGCTGCACCACCTCCACTTTCACTTTCACTCCAGGATGAAACTCGTCGGCTTCAGGTTCAGATTCAAATTTCTCCCTCTTCCTCTTCCTGTCCTCTACAACCACCTGATGCATAAGAGTTCCTTCAGTAAAAGCATTTACCTGACATCAATATAATTAAACAGGTCATCAGTGTCGTTACCTCCACAGGCTTCGGCAGGGTGAAAGGCTCCCCTGGCACATCAGCAGCATTCTCTGACTGATCGCGCTCACGTTTCTTCCTCTTTTCCTCCTGAATGAAATCAACAGAGCAGTAAGAAGAACGGTAAACAATAAGCTCAAGACACAAAACTTTGATATTAGCTTGACAAAGCCTTGCCTGAAAGCTTAAAATAGCTTTAAAATCTTGAATTTTGAAAGTTATTTGGCCTTACAGATAACTTGAGTTAAGTGAGTGTTTTGGGTTGTTGATAGGTGGCTGATTATGTGTTCTGAGTGGTTGCCAGGGTGTTGCTAGGGCGGCTGAGAAGGGTTTCTGAGACGTTCCTTGGTAGTTGCTTGAGTGTTTTGGGTGGCTGCTAGAGCAATGCAATGTGGTTTATACATTCAATGAGCTCAATGGCATTTGATCATCAGACACAGGAAAACCGTTAGTCTGATCTGTTAGGAAAGATAATGGAAACAAAATCAGAACAGGCTGAAGGTCTGTGCAGAGTTTGGTGGGCAGAGCTTAAAATCTCCAGGACGAATAGTCAAAAGAGAGTTGGAGGTTTTAAAAATTTGAACCCAGGTTTGTACAAAAACAGTGTGTTTTGGTTTTGTCAAGTCAACATAATTCTCCTAACAATTTTGTAAGCATATAAAGTGTTGCTCCGTTCACTCACCTTCTTCCTCCTCCTCTCATCATCATCTACATACTTTTCCTTCTCAGATTTCTTCTTCTTCTTCTTTTTCTTTTCTTTGTGGCGCTCCCACTCATGGTCCGAGCGTTCATCATAGTAACTGGAGTCATGTCCGGAGCCCGACAGCTCGGTCACTTCACTGCCGCCCACCTTGAGCACCAGCTTTAGGGGCTTCTCTAATGGTTTGTCCTCATAATCTGTCAAAAGACACACAAAACCATCAAGAGTTATTCCGCAATTGAAGAAGATTCCAGTATTATTAAAACAACAATAGAATAGCTTGACCATTCACAATTCAATACGCAAATGACAAACATGAATACAGTTATGCCTCGCAAACATTGCAAATATAATATAATGTAATATAATATAATCTATGTTCCCACAGGATGAGGGCTGGTGGATATTGTTCAAGGGATACAGCTGTGCAAAATACAAAACAATGCAGATTGTAGTGTAACAGTAGCCAGCTGGTAGGTAGCTGTGCAGTGTGTAAACCTCCCTCCCCTGGCCTCAAGAGGCGCTCTAGTGACTGACACACTAGTCCGCCTCCCATGCCAGAGACCCCGCAGGACCAGTTACAGTGGTGCCGTGACCCGGTTGGGAGTGCGGTTTAGGGGGGTGAGTGTAATGGTAGCCAGCTGGTAGGTAGCTGGTAGGTAGTGTGTAAACCTCATTTTTCTGTAGTTTGCTTGTCTCATGATTTGTTTTATTGTAACCTGCTCTGAGCGGGATTTGAACCGGGGTCTCTGGCATGGGAGGCAGGCAAGTGTGTCAGTTGCTAGTGTGCCTCTTCAGGCCAGGGGAGTGATGTTTACACACTGCACAGCTACCTACAAGCTGGCTACGTTACACTCACCCTCACTAAACCACACTCCCATCCGGGTCACGGCACCACTGTAGCCGATCCTGCTCGACCTGCTCCGAGTGGGATTCGAACCGAAGTCTCCGGCATGGGTGGCGAGCTAGTGCGTCAGCCCGCCTCCCATGCCGGAGCCACCGGTTCGAATCCCGCTACACTAGCAACATGAGACAAGCAAACTACAGAAAAATGTATTGAAAATAAACAATGTAGACTGCAAACACAGACCAGACAAAAGTTAATAATGCTTTCCACCTCCTTATTAAACCATGTATTATCACAAGACTATTTCAGATCATGTACATTTCTTGGGAGTTATGAGAATAATATTTTCCTGGAACTATGGAAAATACAAAGCATCATTAAATCAAACCCTCTATCTAGTGTTAATACTAAAAGACAACAAAACACCCACTGTCAGAACTGCTTTAAACTACAGCAGTAAAAAACAGAAAGACAGATGAAATCAAAACACATGAATGTTCCCCCAGATGTGTCTTTTCAGCGCTGTGAAGGGATCATACAAATGAAAAACATCTATTGAAGTGTTTTTGTATGAATAAAACACATAGATCACAACGTATATTTCATTCCTCATTTAAAACAACAACAACAAAAAAAAAAAAACACTTACTAAACACTCAGAATTAAAAAAAAAAAAAAGATTCCCCACACGCATTTTCCACAACACTCACCTCCTTCAACCGTTCTCCATTCGGGTCTGTGTTTCTTGTGTTTCTTCCCCATTGGTTGTATTTATTTGTGTGTTAAATCCGTTTGTTTTTGTTTAGAGATATTTGCGTGTTTCTGTTAAATGGTCTCTCTTCTGTCAGTCCAGCAACAACATTAGCGGCTAACGTCAGCTTCCGGCGCCACGCTGACGTCAGTAAAGTCTCAGGCTGACGTCACCGTTTGCGCGGTAAGCTCGAGTTTGTCAGTCGCTGAATTGGTGAGGTGAGTGTGTTACATGAAACAAATTCACTTATTTGTATTATATGTTAATACATATAATTTTTTTTTTAAATAATAATCAACGCAATACATGTAGAATTATGTCAGCTGAATACAGTTATGTCGTGTAAGATTTGATTTCGGGATAGCGCGTGATGTTTAGGACGTTAAAGGATGCGTTTCGAAACCTAGTGAGCTGCCTAACTAGTAGACAACATTTTAACGCACTTACATACATTGCCCAAAAATGCTGACTAGGTAGGCAGCTCAACAGGCTTTGAAACACTCCAAATAGGCCTTAATAAAAGTAGTGTGAACAGTACCATGGTAAGATGATGAACCGAATGATTACTATATTCATGTACCATAGTATTTACTTTAAAGAATACAGTAACATAAACTAAGTTTCCATCCAAGGTTTATTATGAAATGCAAATTATGGCTAAAATTTCACAAGTGACAACATAATATTTTTCCGTTTAACTCTTGCATGTAAAATGTAGTGTCACATGACAGAATTTACCCCAATGGTTAGCCTGTGTTAATCATGACGACAAGGTATACATCCTTGAAAGCAAATTTATTGTACATGATCATGGATTGATCTTAACTGCATATATATCCGATGCTGCAAACATGACACTTCCAGGAGTGCCAACACAAATATCTCGTATCATGCACCTGTCATCGACAAGTACAAGGAGAACAAATGAATGGCCACTCTTTGCGATTAATTTAATTGCAGTAATCATCCGTTTATTTATTAAGTTGCATTCAAAATAATAGATGACAGTCATGGAATTAGCCCCAAAAAAAAAAAAAAAATCTAATTCTATAAAATTATTGTTTAGCTTACTTTTAAAAAAAAAAATGCTGGCAAAATTCCCTGTATTAAAAAAGAATAAATTTGCCTACCAAATTAATAAAGCATTAAATAAAATAATTACCAAATGAAAAAAATAATATTTTTAGACCTATATGCCATTTCTTTACACAAGCTTAAATTAGCCGTCCTGTTCTGTAGACAAAAAAAGTCGGCTGAATGACATTCTCAGAAAAGACTATAAACTATCAGAACTATTTGTCCAATGCGGAGTTCACTTTCAGAAAACGAGCTTTTGAACATTTTAAAACTTTTAAATATTTTAAATATAACCCTCTTCACCTCTGATCGCATTTGCTGAGCTTCTTCAGAAAATGTAAATTGCATTATGACACGAAAATTAATTTTAGTTGATAATCAAGTTCAGTTGGTCGTTAAAAGTTGCTGGACATAATGCAGTTGTAATGGCGATGCTTTAGATTAGATGATTGTTCAAAATAGCCTGTTGAATATCAGGAATGTATCATATGTAAACCCTGATATTACACCACATACATTTTTCTTTAATAGCTGTGCACACGATGGATGGTCCTTATACTAAGACCGAAAGTTTCCCCCACTACTTGGTGCAGGTTGCCAGATTCGCTTTTGGGTCGGAACCCGTGGCAGCCTGCGATAGGCGCAACATCAGGACCAATATTACAGTCTTATCAGAGCAATTTTGCATGCGCAAGATGATATTTTGAGTGCCAAAAAAATTTCTGCACGCGCAAGATGAAATTGAGCGCAAAAAAAAATTATTTTGCACGTGCAAGATGATATAACACAAGTTATTTTTTGCATTTTTGAACTCAGTTTAATTTATCTTTAACAAAGATAAATTCATTTTGAGCAAAAGAAAATCAATTTTGTGCTTGAATAAAGTTTATTTTAATGTGAGTTCTTAAATTTTGCATTCTTCTCCTACCCACTCTACGTGCAAAATACCTTTTTGCACTCTTAAAATATAATCTTGTGCACGCAGAATATGTTTTGTGCACTCAAAATATAATTTTGTACGCACAGAATTGTGGCACAAGTATAACTCTATACATATCCTCCCATATGATAGTGTCATGGTATTGTTTTTAGTATAGGGGTTCAGTTCTAAGATCGTATTTGTCAAGCCTATAAATCTGATTATTTCTTCACTTCACCTGGATCACATTTGACTTTTGGTTGTTTTAAACTGACTTTGTGTTGTATGTAAGTTACTCTGTAGTGAGCTGCCACTTGAGTCAACTGCACTTTGAGTAATGGACATTTCTGATCAACACATGACTGAGGTTGGCATAATCCGTCCTGACGTGCACATAGAGGTTCATGTGAAATCTGAGAGGTATGTTATGAATTAATGTATGGAAGTATATTAATGACAAATGTCTTTGAAACAAAAAAGCACATTAATAGGACTACTTGAAAAATAAACCCAATGCATTAACAATGCTTGCCATTTTTGTTAAACTGTTTAAAATTACTTAATTGTTTATTGTCAATTTAGTTTAATTTATTTATCAAAACTGGCAATTGACCAAGCCCTCACCCTGCTGCTCTTGGGCTTCATCAACACCCGACAGTGGTGAAGCTCATTAGCAGTATCTAAAGATAAATTGGTCATTCACTTGTCCGAGTAAAAAAGTTACTTGTCCAGAGAGAAAAAAGGACATTGAAGTTACATGCTCAAGTAAAATGTCAAGGTTTATGTGTATATTTTTCTAAAATTCTGCCCAACCTAATAGTGTACCTATGCAATCAACTCAGTTCTCTGCGACAGAAATGTGAACTGCACTGGGTAAAGGAGGAGGCTATTGTCATATGATAATTATTTTATATTATGAATGGTAGTCAAATAAAGAAAAGCCTCCATCGCCATCATTTACAGCAGGTGTGCTCACACTTCTATAGATTGAGATCTACTTTTTCATCATGTTATTGCAGAAAGATCTATCATGTACAATAAAGACTATACATTATCACAATACCAAAATTTCAGTAGTCGGTCGTGAAATTTGTCGATTCTCAGTACCAGCTTCAAAACCACAACAAATAATAAAACTAGCTAATATGTTAAATATGAAAGAATGGTTTTAAGTTCTTAAGTAATTATTCAAGACTAGTAAACAGTCAATAATAAAATAACAATAAAAATTAATAGTTTTAATAGTTTTTAACAGCAGTTTCAAGTAAACGTTCAGAATGAAATGCAACATAAAACTACTACTGGTCTTCACTATATGATTATAATACATGAATACTTTTTTTTCAACCCAATTTGGAATGCCCAATTCCCAATGCGCTCTAAGTCCTCATGGTGGCGTAGTGACTCGCCTCAATCTGGGTGGCGGAGGACGAATCTCAGTTGCCTCCGCATCTGAGACCGTCAATCCGCGCATCTTATCACGTGACTTGTTGAGTGCATTACCACGGAGACATAGCGTGTGTGGAGGCTTCACGCTATTCTCCACGACATCCACGCACAAATCACCACACCCCCCACCGAGAGCGAGAACCACTTTATAGCGACCACGAGGAGGTTACCCCATGTGACTCTACCCTCCCTAGCAACCGGGCCAATTTGGTTGCTTAGGAGACCTGGCTGGAGTCACTCACACTAGACAGCAGCAGGTCTATTAGGTCCGATATTTTAATACAAATTCTCTTTATTCTCTGCCATTTATGTTCACTTTAGACATCACTCTCTGTGTTTACATGAATACCTCACCAAGACAGGCAATTTGGCGGAATTTTGAAATATATTTGACATGTTCAGAACACATATGTCGCCTGTCAATCAAAAAGGGCGCAGCTGTTACTAGGTCGCTTGAGAATTATAATATGACATGCTCTTGATTATTTTCAACAGCAGAATAAGAATATGAACTTCCTAATAAGTGACACAGGCCTAGGCTATCACAAATATAGCCGGTTATTTTTGTTGTTGTTGACATTTTAATCAGTCTGCTTGTCCGGTCGGGCAAGTAAAATTCTCTTTCACTTGTCCCTTCAAAAATCGCGGACAAGCGCTAACGTTGATCCCTGCACTGTATCTACAGCACAAGGAATCATAAAGCGCTACCAGTAGACCGATTCCCAAACAAATGACTCTTTTGAGCCAGTTCTTTTGAATATATAGCACAAGCGACAATGTAATCGGATTCCCAAAGAAGTGACCCTTCTGAGCCGGTTCTTTTTAGTGAATCAAAAAGACTTGAATCAGTTGGAGCTGACTGAATTAATTGACTCACTCCAAGTTAACCAAGAAGTGTTACTGTGTTGTGTACTTTGTGTTCAAATGCAAGCCCTATTAATGCAATGTGTGTTTTTTTTTAGTTATTGTAATTCAGCATGATTTTTCTTCAAAGGCACTTGTCATTGAAATACTTCCATATTTAATGGCCTTTATAATATTCTAAGATTGGATACTGATTTAGCTAGAACAAATAAGGATCTGTTGGATAGAATATGAAACATGTGTAACACTTTATAACTTAATACTAATACGTAAGTTTTAATAATAACTTACTTAAGCCATTAACAATATAATTATGTAATTCATGTACATCCATCCAGATATGAATATGATAATGTATATAAACTTTCATGTAAACTTCAAACTCTTCCAATTAAATTCTTGATAGTAAAAATCAGCCCCCTCCTCTCACACTTTTTTCACTCTGAAAAACAGTAAATTGGGTTGTTAACTATATTTGCTCTGTGTTTGAAATGGTCTGAATGTATGTTTACAGCACAGTGAAAAGATCTGACGTACGGCCGCATGTGTTGTCACTGCTGGATCGACACAGTTCGATTTTAGGGTGCTACAAGTGGACGGAGTTTGACGATGAATTTCTAACAAAAAATGTGGAGTCAATTACTGTAGCGGATATAACCGGTCAGAAAGTAAGTTTTTTTCTCCTCATCTCTCTAGACCTTCTGCTTTATATCTTATAATACATGCTTTTAAAATATTTTAATACAACACTACCTGAGAAAAGTTTGGACACACTTGACTAAGTGCTAGATAGGTCTCCTCACCCTGAACAACTTTGCCTCTCGAACTATTGCTGTCAATCAAATCGTTGTTTTAGCATCATCAATCATTTGGAAAATCTACTTTTGCGAACTAGTCCTAGGTTTTTCACCCGGCAGCAACAAAACCTGTACGGGAAGAATCTTTGGACAGCCAAGATCAATAATCAAAATTATATGTCATAGCTATGACAAGGTAATAATAATAATAAAAATGGGCGTGGCCAAATGTACCCAAAACCCTAAAACTCATAAACGACAAACCCGATTATCATCAAATGTTGTACACATATACGACATGTTATTCTTTAGATGTGTGCAAAATGTAATGCAAATGGGACAATAGGTGGCACTATAATAGTTATGAATGTTATAAAGCCATAACTTGATGGTTATGAACATAATGACATTTTATCACTATTTTAGGTGATATCTAACAACAAGCATATACAGGTGCATCTCAATAAATTAGAATGTCGTGGAAAAGTTCATTTATTTCAGTAATTCAACTCAAATTGTGAAACTCGTGTATTAAATAAATTCAATGCACACAGACTGAAGTAGTTTAAGTCTTTGGTTCTTTTAATTGTGATGATTTTGGCTCACATTTAACAAAAACCCACCAATTCACTATCTCAAAAAATTAGAATATGGTGACATGCCAATCAGCTAATCAACTCAAAACACCTGCAAAGGTTTCCTGAGCCTTCAAAATGGTCTCTCAGTTTGGTTCACTAGGCTACACAATCATGGGGAAGACTGCTGATCTGACAGTTGTCCAGAAGACAATCACTGACACCCTTCACAAGGAGGGTAAGCCACAAACATTCATTGCCAAAGAAGCTGGCTGTTCACAGAGTGCTGTATCCAAGCATGTTAACAGAAAGTTGAGTGGAAGGAAAAAGTGTGGAAGAAAAAGAAGCACAACCAACCGAGAGAACCGCAGCCTTATGGGGATTGTCAAGCAAAATCGATTCAAGAATTTGGGTGAACTTCACAAGGAATGGACTGAGGCTGGGGTCAAGGCATCAAGAGTCACCACACACAGACGTGTCAAGGAATTTGGCTACAGTTGTCGTATGCCTCTTGTTAAGCCACTCCTGAACCACAGACAACGTCAGAGGCGTCTTACCTGGGCTAAGGAGAAGAAGAACTGGACTGTTGCCCAGTGTTCCAAAGTCCTCTTTTCAGATGAGAGCAAGTTTTGAATTTCATTTGGAAACCAAGGTCCTAGAGTCTGGAGGAAGGGTGGAGAAGCTCATAGCCCAAGTTGCTTGAAGTCCAGTGTTAAGTTTCCACAGTCTGTGATGATTTGGGGTGCAATGTCGTCTGCTGGTGTTGGTCCATTGTGTTTTTTGATAACCAAAGTCACTGCACCCGTTTACCTAGAAATTTTGGAGCACTTCATGCTTCCTTCTGCTGACCAGCTTTTTAAAGATGCTGATTTCATTTTCCAGCAGGATTTGGCACCTGCCCACACTGCCAAAAGCACCAAAAGTTGGTTAAATGACCATGGTGTTGGTGTGCTTGACAGGCCAGCAAACTCACCAGACCTGAATCCCATAGAGAATCTATGGGGTATTGTCAAGAGGAAAATGAGAAACAAGAGACCACAAAATGCAGATGAGCTGAAGCCCACTGTCAAAGAAACCTGGGCTTCCATACCACCTCAGCAGTGCCACAAACTGATCACCTCCATGCCACGCCGAATTGAGGCAGTAATTAAAGCAAAAGGAGCCCCTAGCAAGTATTGAGTACATATACAGTAAATGAACATACTTTCCAGAAGGCCAACAATTCACTAAAAATGTTTTTTTATTGGTCTTATGATGTATTCTAATTTTTTGAGATAGTGAATTGGTGGGTTTTTGTTAAATGTGAGCCAAAATCATCACAATTAAAAGAACCAAAGACTTAAACTACTTCAGTCTGTGTGCATTGAATTTATTTAATACACGAGTTTCACAGTTTGAGTTGAATTACTGAAATAAATGAACTTTTCCACGACATTCTAATTTATTGAGATGCACCTGTATGTAATTGATTTACTGATTTACTAATTAAAGTGCTTTAAAGGCTTGAACCCCGTTAATCGCTGCTTGCAGCTATATTCTTAAATACCTTTTGTGGTTTATGCTTAAATGCTTGAAATTAGTTTTGTAGACAAATATAAATTGTGCCTATGTGTGAATATCTTTACAAACCTAATGTTATATTTAAAAAAATAAAAAATGTTTGCATTACAACCGTGAATTAAAATGGATTTTTATTTTGGATTTTATGTAATAGACCTAACAAAATAGTCCAAATTGTTGAAGTGGAATTAAAAAAATACCTTGTTTAAAAAAAAAAACTGAAAAGTTGTGAGTGCATATGCATTCACCCCCTTTGCTATGAAACCCCTAAATAAGATCTGGTCCAACCAATTAACTTCAGAAGTCACGTAAGTTGATTATGGTCAGCCATTGTGCAATCAAAGTGTCACATGATCTGTCACATGATGTCAGTATAAATACACCTGGTCTGAAAGGCCCCTGAGTCTGCAACACCAAGGTGCTCTCCAAACACATCAGAGACAAAGTTGTGGAGAAGGATAGATCAGGGTTGGATTATAAAAAAAAAAAAATATCACAAACTTTGTACATCCCACGGAGCACCATTAAATCCATTATAACAAAATGGAAAGAATATGGCACACTCAAGATTTCTGTTTTTTTGTTTGTGTCAAAATAAAAAATACTTTGCACCTTCAAAGTGGTGGGCATGTTGTGTTAATCAAATGGTACAAACCCCCCAAAAAATCTGTTTTAATTCCAGGTTGTAATGCAACAAAACAGGAAAAACACCAAGGGAGGTGAATACTTTCGCAAGGCACTGTGTATGTATATATACATATATATAACAGTAGTTGCATTTTGGAACTACCGTTATCGGCAAAAATCTATATCGATAGTTGCCGATAGTTTTTTCATCATTTCAAAATAAAAGTCCCTATTTAAGACTTCACTATTAATTCAGAAATTTGGAAAATAGCAGTTATAAAGAATAAGTAGATGTGTCCAAAACTCACAGGTAGTGTAAGTCAGTTTTATTACAAGTCTATTTTCACAATACATATTGTTTTAAAGCACCTTTAGTTAAAATAGTGTCTTATAGTGTGTAGTGTCTCTACATATTATGTATGTCACATCATGTAATTATTCAGTCTAAGCTCTCTTTTATATACGTGTTTTTATATCACGCAGCTTGTGGATCTGAAGGCTCATAACCTCTGTGTCCATATTTTCTCTCTGAATGACGACAGTCCAAACACTCTCAATCTAGAGGAGGAGGAGGAGCTGTCTGCTGCCAATCATTGGCTCCTCCCAGCAGGTCAGTATACATGACACACCCCCATCCAGTGCAAATCTCAATCACAAGCTCATTTAAAGGTAAAAATTCACCCAAAATTAAAATTCTCACCTTCATGTAGTTCCAAACTTGAATGCAGTTATTTTACGAGGAACACAAATAATTTTTGAACAATCTTTACACAGCTTTTAAGGGCAGAAAACACATTTTAAGCACCATAAAGCTTGTGCGCTACATTATTAAAATCTTCTAAATCCATATATGAGTCGTTCTTCTCTGTAAAATATTCCCCTCTGCTGCAGCTCTCAAACCTGATTCTCCATTCTGCATATTCAAACTGGTGTGTCATGTTTGCTCACAACACTGCGTGAAGATTTTTCAAAATATTTCCATTTGCATTGCACAGAAAAAAAAAAAGAAAGGTGAATAAATGATTTTTCATTTTTGGGTGAACTGTTTATATTATTTTGGATCAAATGCACCTCTTTGTTTATCACGGTGTCACTAGTTCTAGAATAACTGTCCTGCAGTCTAGATGAATTTTCCCCCGTTTAGATCGGGAAATAAACTTGGGTTACGGATGAACTAAAAATGGACATGAATTTTTGGGAGACTGCTCTGTAAAAACTGTTAATTTAAATGCACAATCCAGAAATAGTACTAGCCAAACGATGGTGTGGAAAAGTCAATGTGACAATTGTGAAAGCAGTACTTACAGTAAGTACATGTTGAGGGAAATCTACACTAATAGATATCGATCTATAAATGCATATAGTCCTAAAGATGAGTCCAATAGTAATACAGTATCTTCATGTCTTGTAGCTGAGCTTCATGGCATTTGGGAAAGCTTGATTTATGAGGAAGACATCAAAGAACAAGTAAGACACATTCATGCACATGTACCACCAAAGAATGAGTACCACCAAACCCTGCTTGTTGGCGTACTATAACAAAATGTTGCCTTCATTTTGGTCTCCAGCTCTTGGATTATGTATCCACAACAATTTTCTTCTCTGACAAAAACGTTGACAGCAATTTAATTGCCTGGAATCGTGTGGTGTTACTTCATGGTAAGACTTAATCCACGCAATTGTAGCTTGTTTCAAGTCTCAGCAATCTTTATTGAATATCAGCTCATGGCGTGTTTACACAGTTGCTGTATCTCTCATAAACCCTCAGGGCCGCCTGGCACAGGAAAGACATCTTTGTGTAAAGGACTTGCCCAGAAACTCTCCATCAGACTGTCTGGCAGGTGTGTGGCATCTTTCATAACAATAAAAGGCAGCTTTTGAACATCCTTTATCTAGTCACCGTTCGTTTACATGTGTTTCCATGCTCTTTAGATATCCGTACAGCCAGTTTGTGGAAATCAACAGTCACAGTCTCTTCTCGAAGTGGTTTTCAGAGGTATAACTGAATTCATCACATCTGAAACTGCTCTCTGAAGTTCAACATAACTCCATTAACTGATGAGATTTTTTTTTTTTTACAGAGTGGAAAACTCGTCACAAAGATGTTTCAGAAGATTCAAGAGCTTATTGATGATAAAGACACCCTGGTGTTCGTCTTAATAGATGAGGTTCTGTCTTTTTTTTTTAATTCATCAATGTTGGAGGGCCTGGGTAGCTCAGTGGGTAAAGACGCTGACTACCACCCCTGGAGTCACGAGTTTGAATCCAGGGCGTGCTGAGTGACTTCAGCCAGGTCTCCTAAGCAACCAAATTGGCCTGGTTGCTAGGGAGGGTAGAGTCACATGGGGTAACCTCCTCGTGGTCGCTATAATGTGGTTCTCGCTCTCGGTGGGGCACGTGGTGAGTTGTGCGTGGATGTCGCGGAGAATAGCGTGAAGCCTCCACACACGCTAGGTCTCCACGGTAACTCGCTCAACAAGTCACGTGATAAGATGCGCGGATTGACTGTCTCAGACGCGGAGGCAACTGAGATTCGTCCTCCGCCACCCGGATTGAGTCACTACGTCACCACGAGGACTTAGAGCGCATTGGGAATTGGGCATTCCGAATTCATTAATGTTCTTCTTGAAAGAAAATGTCATTTATGTTGTTGCATCACATTCATCCATGATAACAAAGAACAGCTTTAAATGTATATTTTGTCATTTACTCTCCCTCCTCTTGTTATACTTGTAACCTGAATTATTCATAAAAAAAAAAAAACAAGATGTTTTGCTAAATGTCCGAGCTTCTGTTTTCCATACAATGAAAGTGGATGGTCATTTATGCTGGCAAAGTCTTAAAAATACATAAAAGTATCATAAAGGTTGTCCATACAACTTATGCGGTATATTTTAAGTTTTCTGACGTAATTACATAGCTTTGTCTCTTTTTAAAGACGTTATTCACTAATAATCTTGCCCTCCAACACAGCTTTTAAATCTACGTTTGCAGTCACGTCTTTAAAGGGATAGTTCACCCGAAAATGAAAATTCTCTCATCATTTACTCACCCTCATGCCATCCCAGATGTGTATGACTTTCTTTCTTCTGCTAAACACAAATGAAGATTTTTAGGAGGATATTTCAGCTCTGTAGGCCCATACAATGCAAGCTCCAAAAAGTGGTTTAATTCATGTTTTCTGAAGTGGTCCAGTTGGTTTTGGGTGAGAACAGACCAAAATATAACTCCTTTTTCACTGTGCAGTCTTTAGGCACAATCATCATTTCAAGCTCGACTATACTTCCTAGTGCTTGATGCATGCGCAGAGCGCTCGAAGGCGCCATATGTGTAATCGAGCTTGAAATCACGATCGCCAAGGAGACTGCCTGTCATGATTTATAGTGAAAAAGGAGACCTTACATTTTGGTCTGTTCTCACCCAAAACTCATTTGGATCGCTCCAGAAGACATGGATTAAACCACTGGAGTCTTATGGATTACTTTTATGCTGCCTTTATGTGCTTTTTAGCGCTTCAAAGTTCTGTCCACCTTTCACTTGCATTGTATGGACCTACAGAGCTGAAATATTCTTATAAAAATCTTCATTTGTGTTCTGCAGAAGAAAGAAAGTCATACACATCTGGGATGGCATGAGGGTGAGTAAATGATGAGAGAGTTTTCATTTTTTGGTGAACTATTCTGATTATAACGATTTGTGAGCTTCAGCAGACATGGGAGAACAGATAATCAAGAAATAATGACTTAAATTTTTGGCTGTTTTGCACACATGACTGCAGAAGACATGAAATGTAGCATACGAACTTATGTATAGGTTTCTTTTGGGATACTGTTATGGTGCTTTTATGTCATTGTTTTACTCAATGAACATCATGGGTGTGTTTGTCAGGTGGAGAGTCTCACAGCTGCACGGAATGCCGCTCAGGCGGGAACCGAACCATCTGATGCCATTAGAGTGGTCAATTCTGTCCTGACTCAGCTCGACCAGATCAAACGGTCAGTTTCTCATGATCCGGGCTTTTCTCTCCACTTACATCTACAAAGTCAACATGAAATCAAAATAGACCCCATTTACTTTTTTTAATACACGTTCTTGGTCTTATTGTACTCTGTTCATTGGTGCACCAAATGAAAAAAATGTTAGTCTTTGGAATCTTTCATCAAAATGTTATAACTCTCTCCACTTCTCAAATTACTTTCGTTTTTGGCTGAGGTCATGAATCCCTCTTACCTTTTTCTCCCAATTTGGCATGTCCAATTCCCAATGTGCTCTAAGTCCTCGTGGTGGCGCGGTTACTCACCTCAATCCAGGTGGCGGAGGACGAATCTCAGTTGCCTCCGCGTCTGAGACCGTCAATCCGCGCATCTTATCACATGGCTTGTTGAGCACGTTACCATGGAGACGTAGCGCATGTGGAGGCTTCACGCCATCCACCGCGGCATCCATGCTTATCTCACCACGCGCCCCACCGAGAGCGAGAACCACATTATAGCGACCACGAGGAGGTTACCCCATGTGACTCAACCCTCCCTAGCAACCGGGCCAATTTGGTTGCTTAGGAGACCCGGCTGGAGTCACTCAGCACACCCTGGGATTCGAACTAGTGAACTCCAGGGGTGGTAGCCAGCGTCTTTACCACTGAGCTACTCAGGCCCCCAATCTCTCTTACTTTAAAACTTCTCCCCTCCAACCACTCTGCTCTATTCTGCCACGGAACTCCCCCGTTTCCCAATTCAATACATTTCTGATGGATAAAATCTAGCCATGCCGTACTTTATTCTCACTGAATGTCCAGTGTCACTCAAATACACCAGATTATGGAATTAAAATGGGTTTCAACTGGCATTTCATATTGACTAACGTTTTTGAGGGCTTACTGTGTGTTGCTGTCATTTTCCATTCATATTCACATGAACCTTTGGTTTTCCTGATTCAGACACCCGAATGTGGTCATTCTCACGACATCCAACGTCACAGAAAAGATCGATCTGGCCTTTGTGGACAGAGCTGATATAAAGCAGTACATCGGCCCTCCAAGTGCCAACGCCATATTCGTCATCTATCTGTCATGTCTGGAGGAACTCATGAAGGTGTGTGTTCCAGTGTTGGGGAAGCTACTTTGCTACTTCTCAAGCTACAAGCTTCTCATAACTTAAAATTGTTAAACTACATTCAAGCTACTTTAAAAAAAAGTAGTTAGCTACACTACAAGCTATTACAAAAAGTAGCTAAATACTTTGAAGCTATTTAAAGAAAAAATATTTTAGATATACAACAAGGATGATATTCCCATACAAAAATTAACCATGTTTATTACAGTCATGTTTACTCTATGGATATTACAGTATTAGTGTAGTAAACCCATGCATGGTTAATTTCTGAAAGGGTACAAACAAATTGGTCAACAACATTAAATTGAACATAAATGTATACTTAATGTACAATAAACTAGAAAACACCCTATTATATTTAACTAAAATTGAAATATAGTGATGAATGGCAGCAATACACGAAATATTCAGCTTTTTAAAAAAATGGCAAAGTCCCTATTAAGCTGTGTGGGGCTCAGGTGAATCATTTATGTGAACTAGTATATCCTTGATGTAAACCTGGATGGAACACAGTACTAAAATACTCTGACAGAAAAAGACTGAGTGCCACAAAATAATACAATGGCTATAAATAGACAACTTAAGTTTATATATGTGTTATTCACAATAACAAACACGACACGACCCGTGTGCTCCGATTCACAAGAAGATGACTCTTATGAGCTGGTTCTTTTTATGAGACTTCTTTACTATTAGAGATGAAAGTCTGCTGATGTCTTTCTGTGCAGCGTCAGATCATCTACCCCAGACAGCAGCTGCTGAGTTTAGAAGAACTGGCCACCATGAACTTCATGGAGAGCGACGTGACTCATCTGAGTTTGATCCTGAGGAACATCTCCCAGTGAGTGCTTGAGTTACATGAGAATTACTGCAGTTACTGTTTAACTTCATTCATTTAGGCCTCTAGATTGAATAAACACCATTTGCTTTTGCAATATTAGGATTAATGGGTGGATATTTCACTCCAAAATCAAGGAAAATGCTTAAAGGAAATGTAGCCTATTTTTGTTTTTTTTTGCATTGTTACATTTTAATGATATATTACAACAAACATTAATATAAATATATTTATACTTTGTCTCAAAGAACTTGCAAGAAATTGTCTAGTCGTCATTTATTTTAATTATTTAAATATGTAAAAAATAAATAAATTGTGCATAGTTATTTAGACACATTTTTACAGGTATTAATCTGTGATACAAGTATTTGTATACATGCCATAAAATCAGTGGACATTATTAATAATTATAATTATAAATATATAATTATAATTTGGGCAAAATCTTCTGCTGTTTTCTTGTGGATTATTTTCAATAATAGGATCAAATGGACAGATTTAATTCATATAAAACTTTATTGGCAAGAGAAACATAAGTGTACATTGCCAATGCATTATTAGACACTATACGTACAGATATAAAATATATTGAATGCTGAAGTTTAATTTGCTGATGTTTAAAATCTCAAAACTATTATTTTCTCTGGCTGCCGTTCAGTCTCTTCAAGTATACCTGTCTGCAGCTTGATGAACGTCCATACTGCATTAATTGCGTTAATTTTTTCTGAGACGTTACACAAAAAATATTAATCGCAGAAATGAACGCAGTAAATTTCCCAGCCCTAAATTATTGTAATAATTATTGTAATATGAAAAATATATTTTTGCATTTAATTGTAAATGATTTATACATCATAGATGTATTATTTATTCTGCCTTTATACTGATAGTAGAGTTTATTTAAATTAAAAAAAAATAATAATTGTAATACAGTAATTGTTGAGAATCATCTTTGAATTACAATAAACATTGAAACTAAAATGTCACCGAAAACATTATGGTAATGCTGTGTGAATAAATGCTTTAAATGTCATAGACATAATGTCACAAATAAAGAAAAAACATTGGAAATATTTTAATTATTTTAAGAGTAGACTTCATTTTCTATTTGATTCATTTTTGATTATTTTTTGGTGAAATATTTGGACGTCCTAAAAACAGTTTCCTTTTTTTAATTTTTTTTTTAAATTTTATTTTATTTATTTATTTATTTTTTTTTTGGAGTAAAATATGACCTGGACATTTTTTATATTTTCTTCAAACAAATACATTAAATTACTTTGGTTTCCCTCTTCAGGGTTGTTCAGCGTATATATCATATAATGCCTTTGAGAAAGTTTATCTTCACGATTCTCCTCTCTTTCTCTGGACAGGAAGAGTATTGGACTCAGTGGAAGGACATTGAGAAAAGTACCGTTTCTGGCTCATGCACTCTATGGAAAGGTACATGTCTTCAAATCAGTGTAAAATAAATCAATGAAGATAAATTTATGCCTAATAGATTTGCATGTGTAGAACAAGATTGGTTAAAGCATTAACGAAGTTACAAACATGAAATATTTGCATGCACAGAGAAAGATTTGTGAATGTGCAATTAAAATTGCAAGCATAAAAAAGTTGCATGCACATAAAATGTTTTGTAAAGGTGTAAATCAAGTTGCAAGGCACTATTTTAATGCTTTGCGTAAGTGTTATTCTGTATCTTAATATTAACATAAAATAAATGCACTCCGTACTCTTCCGACTTTCTATTTTTTTTATTTTGCCCTTACACTTTTGCCACTGTTTTTCACCTAAATACGACCGAAAACATTGCAAACCTGCAATTTAACGATATGCAAGCAAAGAAGGGGGTGTCTGCCAATGATAAGTTAAAGTAATTAATATACTAAAAATAGAAAAGAGACATTTGAACATATTGAGATTCATATTTATTTCAATAAATGGTGTCATCTAAACTTTGCACACAATAAAAGTGTATTAATATTTATTTTTTATAAATATATAAGAGAGGAGGGATACTGTTCTGCCAGAGGAAATATAATTTGATTGGTTACAAGATGCAGGTGGACCCGGCTCCCCCTCGTGCTTTCAAAACTCTTGAGAAAGTCGTGCTAAGTCTATTTTTAAAGTCTATTTTTCTTGCGCTTGCAACTTGATTTACACCTTTACAAAACGTTCGGTGTGCATGCAAAGTTTTTTACACTTGCAGCTGTATTTACACTTTCACAAGTAAATAATTGGATATGATTGTAGAATGTGTGCTCACAGGTGTTTATCTGCATTTTAGAAAGACTTTAGACATGATCCATCCAATCAATCCAATGAGAATTTAAAGTTGGAAAGGTTTTGTCCTTTTTATATGGCAGAAAATTAATGTTCAGTTTTCATCTGTTTTGTAAAAATGTCTCTGCTGTTTCTAGACCTCCACGATGACAGTCGAGAGTTTTCTGAATGCTATGGATCGCGCTGTGGACAAACAAAGACAGGAACAGGCCAATTTGGTCAACTGTGTTTGACAACAGAAAACAGCTGTTGTATCTAAACGGTTCTCTTGATGTTCCTTGTTTTTTCATTCATCACCTGGAAATCGCGCAACCTCTAAACATGGGCGCTTTTGTCACCTGTTGTTTGCACGTCCCATAACAAACGATGTTGACTTGTTTTATTTCAAGTTTGAAAGTTTAGACTTAGCACTTTGTACCTATTTGGGAGCATTATATTTTAGGTTCTGTTTTTCAGTTCCATGCTAATATGTTGAAGTTGTGGTATTGTACATGCAATGCAGGCGATCCGTACGCACATCACGTACATAAAACAGATTGAAATATGCACCAGAGCAGTTGTGCTTTGCATATGTAACCGCTTGTAATTTTTTTCAGTATGTTACCTTTTTATATACAAGTATATATTTAAAACATTCGATTAAAATGAGCAACATTTCTCACCCTCTAATTCTTGTTTTTTGAATTAAACTGAAACTCCTAGTCTAAATCATGCTTTACCAGTAGGTGGCATAATGGTCCTATTGCGGACAAAAACAGACGTCACTATAAATGTACATTTACTGTATGTACTTAGACGCTTTAAGTGGTGACCCCGGGACAAACAAACAATGCCTGAATGTCACTGCGTTAGATAAAATATCAAGTGTCATTTCTTTTAAGGAAAGATGCACAGGCACACTTTTCAAGCAAAACATTTTTCAAGTTCAGTTTGTTTGGTTTGAAATTATAAAACAAATGTCATCCAACGCAATGAAATGTAGACATTTTTTGGTGTCCAGATGCTTCGAGGCTACTGTAACAAAGTGTCGAATGAATAAATGTCGTGTCGTGTCCCAAATGAAGAAAAAATACGTTGACTGTTCGGACTGAAATTAATTGACTTTAAATCAGATTTTAATTTCAGACTACAAACGACCAAATGGATTTTGCGCTCTGTCTGAACAAAGCTCATTAGAAATAGTGAAGCTGAATTCAAACCAAGTATATAACCAACTTTAATAACTTTGTATAATTTGAGGGGATTTAAGTTATAAAACACAAACTAAGATATTTAGGGAATATTCTAGGTTCAAAACAAGTTGAGCTCAATCGACAGCATTTGTGGGATAATGTTGATGATAACCAAAATATATTTCAACTCGTCCCTCCTTAAAAAAAACAACAAATCTTCACATTTCTGCCATTTAAACCATCCAAAAATTGGCCCCATTGACTTCCATTGTAAGTGCCTCACCGCAACCTCGATTTCTGCTTCTTTTTTTTTTTTTTAAAGGAGGGATGAGTCGAAATTAATGTTTGTGTTAATCAATATTATTCCACAAATGCTGTCAACTGAGCTTAACCCGGAATATTCCTTTTAATTAAATAATTGATGCATTTATTCAAACTTGTGTTGTTTTCACACAACGTTTGACCTTTGGTGTTTAGAAACCTGTTTGACACAATATTTGCATTTATTACTGACTGCTTTGGTGTGCCGATCGGAAAGTTTGAAGTGAGAATCTGTTTTATGCGAGTCCCAAAATCACAAAGAACTGCTTGACGTGTGTCATCAGCGTTTGATACCCGATCAAACATGTAAACACCTGCAAACCATCACTGTGCAGGTATCTATATCATATTTCTCTGTGAGATTAAAACACGTCAAGCTGTGGCGGTGAATTCAGACCAGATAAACAAACCCATAATTGCCATGTCTGCAGGCCTGACAGTTCTTCCAAAAACATGCAGCTGTTTAAATGTAATCAGTGGAAGAAGGGAATTTTTTTTTTCATTGTTTTGTTGTTGCATTTACAACACTTCTGTAGTGAGAAGCTGCCAGTGAGTTTCTATAAACTAAGCAAACAGTATAATGCTGCTGAATTTCTCAACAGGTTTTCATGTCTCTGGCCTCAAGCGATGGAATATTGATGTAGCTGCCAATAGTAATGCATTAGGTAAAGAGTTAATAGACTTGTGGGCAACAATATCACACAATAACATGAGGCGTTTGATGTTCAGGGTAATTAAAAAGATTGCGTAGAGTAGGGATGCAGCAGTGTGAGATGTTGACTGTTAGATTACCATCTGAGAAAAAATCGCGGTTAACTGGTTTGACGATTAGTTGCAAATTTTTTTTTTATGCAACAGCAAAAAGCATATCAATTGAATGTTTAAGTACATGTGTTTCTTAGGGATATATGGACCCATACAAAAGGAAAACTGCTAAATACACAATAAATGTAGAGAAGGTAGGCTATATAATAAGAAACGCAAATCCGCTTATCGGGTGCAAAATGTGCTTCAATGTAACTGGAGTGCTTGGAGTCGCTCCAGAAGATTATTGTGGTTGCACAACAAGTAGTTTACGGCATACAACAGTTTTGTCTTCTGCAGCAGTTTATAAAAGCGATCCGTTGTCTGTCAGACACACCACTATAAAGAATCAGCAACAGGCTCCATAAAAATACTGTCCTCACAAATAAACGTGCACTATCCATAATAACGGGAACATTGCTTAACCCTTGTGCGTCAATTAAAAAAAAGTTACTCAGAGGTCATTAGAGGACAAAAATGTCCAATGGCGTCAAAAAACTGCCATAAAAATATTATATATTAATATTATTTTCCACTTTCACTGACTTAGATTTTTTTAACCAACATCAGTCCTGATCATAACTACCAAATATTCAAGTTAAGTTTGTTTACATTGTTGTTTTGTGCACACACACAAATTTCTCAATACACACATACAAAACACTCTGACCAACACACACACACACAATTTTAGCTGCATCATTTATTCAATTGTCCTGCAGTGCTCTATAATACAGAAAACAGAAAATAGGGAAAAACTTGTATTTGCTCCATAGGCTAAACATGAGAAAAATGGCGCCATCTGGTGGAAAATATAAAAATATCAGTTTTGAAGCCAGGGCGATCTGAATGAAAGCATAATATCATAGAATTCATGATTTTATGCTTTAATGGCACTGGGATCAAATATTGCAGTTTTAATGGGTTTCAGTGGGGACATTTTTGTCCTGAAGGTCCTGAGTGTGACTATTTTGTGTATTATAGGAACTGAGGTTGACATATCAAAATTCCCCAAAAAATACGCACCTTTGGCAACATGTATGCCACTGGCATTAACACAGACAAAATGATCAAAATGTTTTGCCTGATAATGGTGCTTTATTTCTTTAAAAACAAATGCCACTTAATTTAGAAGTGACTGAGGTGTCCTAGTGTCAGTGTCAACTGAACTGAACTGCAGCTGCATGTATTGTAGGTGTCAATGGGGGGCAGCACTGCAGTGAAAGGGGCCGGACCGACAGTTCCGCACCTCACACATCTTCAACATCGCAAACACGAGATCATCTCGGCAAACTCAAGCACTAAAGTCATCCGGCGCTCTTCTTTACTAGATATTCAAAGTGAAGCCGTCCTCGTCTAGGCGCGCGCTAAGGATTTACCTTTTCAAACGGGATACAATGTAACCATGATTGAGTCATGCAGAAGTTCTCTTAACTGAAGAAGTGATACGATGGGGAAACTGCACTCAAAACATGGTGAGTCGCGCATCTTCTCCACATTGCATAATTCACAAACAGGCTATAGCCTTAATATTAAAAGAAACATATATAAAGCCTATATCTATAAAAATATTGGCTATAAATCCTAACATTTAATGCTGACTACATATATATTGCCTGTGTGTATGAAAGCGATACATATGTTACTTACTAGACATTTTATTACAATAACTCCGATTTATGTCTTTGCCATTTGGATGCAGCTTGCAAACGTCGAGAGAATCCCGAAGGTGAGTTTTTAAAACATTTGCAGTTTTTTTTAATAGCTACTATTGTTTACTTAGCTTATGCATAAGCATTGCTTAATTATTTCCAGGGGATAGTTTTGTTGCGAATTCCTTTATTTCAAGAGGAGGGCTTGAAGAAGGCGAGAGATTTGGCACATCTGATCCCAGTCTGAAAGATTATCAGGTAACATTTATTTTTGTGCATTTAAACATGTTGCCTATATATGAGAACATGACTATTTTATTTAAATGATGATTCAGCCTAAGAATAATTTCATGCATAAAAATGTGTGGAACATTTGAATAATTCCTGAAATCCTGATGAAGTCTTTGTCAAAGTTTTACTCACAAGTTAACCTGTTCTGTTTAGTGTGCAATGCATTCATATCTTAAATATCTTGAGAAGTGTGTTTACTAATGGCAGCCTCTGTATTGATACACTAAACTGATGCAAACACTTGCAATCTCTGTGTGTAGAGAGATTCATGCTGTTGGAGTAGAAAGCAACTGACAGCTTCTCCAAAGAATAGATCTACAACACAGTGTGCATTATTTCAGCAAGACTGAAATGCAATTACATTTAAAAATTATTATTATTTTTTTTAAACATATTTACATTATACAACAAAATTAAATTCATTCAGTGGAGGCTTTTGCATGAAAAGTTGCTGCAATATGTTTAGGGCTTGTGCTGTGTGATGAGTGTTTGTGATATTGCTTCAAATATCTGTGAAATGTTGTGCAAGCGTTGATGTGGGCTCTGTTCCAAAACCTATGAGCAGCCTTGCTGTGTATTGCCTACATAGGCAGCCGCCTGTTAAGGCAGCATCCTAACTGGGGTGGAACCTCATTAATGGGCACTTTGGAGTGCTCTACTTAGGCAGCAACTCTTTGCATCATACAAATAGTGCTCCTTGTGTGAAGTGCACAAGAAACTCACAAATGATAAAAGTAGAGTTTGGCGTTAGCATGTTGCAAAGCTCACAACACGGTTCTTTAATAAGCATAAAAATACATGCATAGACAAAATAATGGGGGGGGGGGGGGGGGGAGTTCATTTTATTTATATTATGTTTATAGAAATATTTTGGTATAGAATGAATTTTTAGTGCATTTATATTTAGGGGTGGGTAAAAATATTGGTTTTCCGATGCATCGTGAGATTCATTTGAACGATTCTGAAATTGATTCTTAAGTCCCAAGATAGATGCGAGTAAAGCGCTCGCATATGCAGCCAAATTGGCCCGGTTGCTAGGGAGGGTAGAGTCACATGGGGTAACCTCCTCGTGGTCGTGATTAGTGGTTCTCGCTCTCAATGGGGCGTGTGGTAAGTTGTGTGTGGATCGCAGAGAGTAGCATGAGCCTCCACATGCTGTGAGTCTCCGCGGTGTCATGCACAACGAGTCACGTGATAAGATGCGCGGATTGACGGTCTCAGAAGCGGAGGCAACTGAGACTTCGTCCTCCACCACCCGGATTGAGGCAAGTCACTACGCCACCACGAGGACTTAGAGTGCATTGGGAATTGGGCATTCCAAATTGGGGAGAAAAGGGGAGAAAAATAAATACATTTACAGATTGACCCCATTGACTTCCATTGTGAGTGCCTCACTGGAACACAGATTTGCGCTTTTTTTAAAGAAAAGGAGGGACGAATCAAAGTGAATTTGATCAATATTATGCCACAAATGGTGTTGACTGAGCTTAACTTGATTTCCTAATTAACTGCATTAGCTGTGAGAAAATTTCTTTCATATAAAATCAAAATGGACATTACGAAATATACTGAAATATACCCAAATGAATCAGAATCGAGTCAGAATTGAACTGAGAGCTTGTGAATCAGAATCAAATCAACTCAGGATATCTGTATTAATACCCAGCCCTATTTGTAGTCAACATTTCTCTGGTTTTATCTAACATTTTGGATATTGGAATTATGGGCAGCATTCCCACGGTCATGGAAAACCTGGAAATGAATTTAAACTTGGGTGTTTTCCAAGCCTGGAAAAGGCATGGAAGTTAATAAAATCTCAAAAGTCTTGGATTGTGAAGATACAGTTTTCTAGTTTTTCTATGATCTAAGCTAGATGATGCATATGTGTATAGCTTGTGTGGAGTAAAACTTGCTCGCAAGCCATAATCGTTCTTTTGAGTCAGTTCTGTTCAATGAATTGGTCAAAACGGTTCACAAATCGGTCTAAATCTACTCGTCCAATGTGTGTGAATATACAACATGCGTGTTGCAAGTATCTTTTTTCGCCAGCCCAGTAATCTTCTAGGCGACGTAGCAAAGTGAAAGCTAGTATTTAATATACTCGCATTTATCAGTCGTCCACGATTTTTTTTTTTTTTTTTTATAGTTCTAAACGTAATTTGTAAGGTGAGATGCATAGGGACTTTTGATTCTGATGGTATAAGTTCATAAGTGTTGATGACAGATGTCACTTGCACCAGTGAAGCCAAATAATTTTCCACATTAACACGCAGTAATTTTCACTCCCGTTTGCTCGCACTCAAGAGCCCTATTTTTTTCATTGTTGCGTGAGTTTTTTATTTTCAGCAAAGGAGCTCAACCTTGCTTATAGTGTCAAATGTGACATTAAAAGCACTTTGAGCTGACCACACGATTGTGCAGATACTGTACTTGTCCGCAATGCTCGAAGTCGGCCGGCAATGCTGTACCTGCATTAATGCGCAATTCATTACACCAGTATTCTGCATCTCTTACAAAGTGCTGGCACTGTGTGTATCAGATTTGATTTGTGCCAATTGTTTTTAACGTAACTTTTCACAATGAGGGGAAAACAAGTTTGCAAGTTATGCAGTTACAGGTATGTCATATCTAGCACACCCATCTCATTAATCGGTAAGCCATTTATACAATATGTATATGCTAAATATAAATGTACAAAACATGCATGTCACTGTAAAAAGTTTGGGAACCACTGGTCTAAATGGTTCACTAGCAAATGGGTCTCAATCAAAATGATGATTAAAATACCGTATCCAGTAATCGCAAACGCCTGGAAAAGTTATGGTCAAAAATGTATGGGATTAGCTTCTCCATGAAGGATATATGTGATGCTGCCTTTAGAATTTGGCCTGATGAAGTCATCTTAGAAGCCAGCATAAACATGTCTTTTATAGATAAATCTTAAGCATCTCAAAATTGACTATTCAGCTGTAAAGGAGACGCTAGCTTTCACTTTATCCCTGTATCATGTTCAACTCGCTCGAGAATCTAGAAGGGAGCAATACCGCTGAAGTAACAGCTTGCGGTGAGCCGTGTGCGATTTGGCTGCCAAAGACCACATTCGCACTACTGAGAAATCATCATTACACCAACTGAAACAAACACATGTGAGTGTGTGTTCACAGGGCCGTGCAACGACATGTCGACTTGCTAGTGATGTCAAGAGCTGCTGTTGTTTTTGTCATTCTTGGCAATGGGACAGCACGGCGGTGGTTGTTCCCATGTGGGATGGATGGGTTTTGACAGCTTGTTCCCAGTGGGGACGTTTGGCAGTGGGACGTCCATCCATAGGCACTATTACATCAGTGTAAAGGAGACGTGCTCATGTTGGCAGAATAAGAGGCTTCTATGTCTCTTTCTCTTAATACGTCTCATTATCATGTCCGACTGTGGCTTTACATGACATCACTTCAGTTATACCTTTTTTTCCACAGAAATGGTGCTGATGCCCGTCCTGTGAACCTCCTGTGAGCTGAGAGTTGAACAATGACATAACTTAATGTGTTACTTCATTTCATGCCTACAAACAATCATAGTGCATCACAGTCTTTATTTTTGAGTCTTTTTGAGATTTATTTTGACTTTATTTCATTCTAATTTGTTTAATCCTGAGAGCACATTTTTACATCAAAAGTAATTTGATTCAGTGCATTTTAGGGGTGGGAATCAGCAGGGACCTGGCAATACAATATTATATTGATATCTATCTACAGCCTAGTCTCAGTCAATTACATTTTTGCAAATGTGTTTTTCGTGCCACGTTCTTCAGTTCATCGCAGTTTCCTGGTGATATTAGCACTAGAGGCGCTACGACAACTGTATCTTTTATTCACTTTTACACAAATCACAACTACAACAGTTGATTATGACTTTATAAACAATTATTTTTCATACTATTACTCACACACTGCTATGTTATGATATCGAAACATTTTTACTCTAATGCATCATTTGAGAAATGATACATTTTAGCACTTGTATTACAGACTCACCTACATTTACACACTTATTCCAATATGATTAACTTGCACGGTAGCTCACCTGATAGAGTGTTGGACTTTGGATCCAAGGATGACTTGAGAAGATTGAGGTTCGAGCCCAGCCAAGCACTCAATCTAATATTTTAGTTAGAGTCGGTTCTTTTGGACAGTTCATGTAAATAAACCGGTTGAAATAAAAGATTCCCTTATATGTAGCTTTGGGATCTCAGATTCCTTTTAGTGAGTCGGTTCTTTTGGATGGTTCATGCGAATCAACTGGTCTGAATAAATGATTCCCTTATATTAAGCGTTGAGAACACCAATTAATTTTAGTGAGTCTGTTCTTTCAGATGGTTCATGTAAATGAACCGGTTGAAATAAACAATTCTTTTATGTTTAGCGTTGGGAACGCCGATTCATTTTAGTGAATCTGTTCTTTTGCATGGTTCATGTAAATGAACCGGTTGAAATAAACGATTCTCTTATGTTTAACGTTGGGAATGCCAATTCATTTTAGTGAATCTGTTCTTTTGCACGTTCATGTAAAAGAACCGGTTGAAATAAACGATTCGCTTATGTTTAACATTGGGAATGCCGATTCATTTTAATGAGTCTGTTCTTTTGCACGTTCATGTAAAAGAACCTGTTGAAATAAACGATTCTCTTATGTTTAACGTTGGGAATGCCGATTCATTTTAATGAGTCTGTTCTTTTGCACGTTCATGTAAAAGAACCCGTTGAAATAAACGATTCTCTTATGTTTAGCGTTGGGAACGGTGATTCATTTTAGTAAATCTGTTCTTTTGCACGTTCATGTAAATGAACCGGTTGAAATAAACAATTCTCTTATGTTTAACGTTGGGAATGCCGATTCATTTTAATGAGTCTGTTCTTTTGCACGTTCATGTAAAAGAACCCGTTGAAATAAACGATTCTCTTATGTTTAGCATTGGGAACGCCGATTCATTTGAGTGAATCTGTTCTTTTGCACGTTCATGTAAATGAACCGGTTGAAATAACCGATTCTCTTATGTTTAACGTTGGGAACTCCGATTCATTTGAGTGAATCTGTTCTTTTGCACGTTCATGTAAAAGAACTGGTTGAAATAAACGATTCTCTTATGTTTAGCATTGGGAACGCCGATTCATTTTAGTGAATCTGTTCTTTTGCACGTTCATGTAAAAGAACCGGTTGAAATAAACGATTCGCTTATGTTTAACATTGGGAATGCCGATTCATTTTAATGAGTCTGTTCTTTTGCACGTTCATGTAAAAGAACCTGTTGAAATAAACGATTCTCTTATGTTTAGCGTTGGGAACGGTGATTCATTTTAGTAAATCTGTTCTTTTGCACGTTCATGTAAATGAACCGGTTGAAATAAACAATTCTCTTATGTTTAACGTTGGGAATGCCGATTCATTTTAATGAGTCTGTTCTTTTGCACGTTCATGTAAAAGAACCCGTTGAAATAAACGATTCTCTTATGTTTAGCATTGGGAACGGTGATTCATTTTAGTGAATCTGTTCTTTTGCACGTTCATGTAAAAGAACCCGTTGAAATAAACGATTCTCTTATGTTTAGCATTGGGAATGCCGATTCATTTTAGTGAATCTGTTCTTTTGCACGGTTCATGTAAATGAATCCGTTGAAATAAACGATTCTCTTATGTTTAGCATTGGGAACGGTGATTCATTTTAGTGAATCTGTTCTTTTGCACGTTTATGTAAAAGAACCCGTTGAAATAAACGATTCTCTTATGTTTAGCGTTGGGAACGCTGATTCATTTTAATGAGTCTGTGCTTTTGCACGGTTCATGTAAAAGAACATGTTGAAATAAACGATTATCTTATGTTTAGCATTGAGAATGCCGATTCATTTTAGTGAGTCAGTTGTTTCTGACAGTTCATGTAAATGAACTGGTTAAAATGATTCCCTATTATATTTAGCATTAGGAACTCTTTTGAACCGTTCATGTAAATGAACTAGTTCACATAAATGATTCACTGATTCCCCCGTGCACGCAGCTTTAAAGGGACTTTTTTAAGTGAAAACTTTAGGTATAAATAAATAAGTTTTATCAAACTGAATGTTTTTTAGTTTTATTAGTGAATACTATGTCTCAATTTATGTTCAATTTAACATATCACCCTTTTTGAAAATATACTATGGTTTTACTATTGTAAAATTGTAGTAACCATGGTTAATTTTGTAGTTAGTATGGTTTTACTACAAATACCATGGTTAAATTTCGTAAGGGAATGTCATCCTAATTACATAGATAACTGTGGTTATACATATTATATAACTATAATTTTTGTCTTTTCACACGCTTCATCTGATTGATGGTCAATCTCTTTTTCCTCAAAAATATTAACCTAATGCTATGAGAATATTGATAAAGTATTGTGACAAAATATCATGAAAATGTTACCATTTTACCACCCCCTGCCTCTGACATGACTGGTTTCTGATTTGAGTACAGCAGGTTTTGGCGACCTGAGTCGAATTTTCAGACTCAAAACCGCCTTTTCTGTAGTGCAAACATGCAGAAGATTGGGCACCTATGCTGTCGATGGAAAAAGGGGGCATCAGTGAAGGCTGGGAGTTTAGTAAGATCTCTATAACTCCATTAAAATTATTTTCCCGCCAAGAAAGGGAGAGTTATTTGGGAAAATTTGACAGTGCCCTTAAGGCGAAACTGACACCCACACAGGGCACGTCTCATGTCATTAGTGGGCAGGTCCCAGGTTTGATTTATTCAAAGTTTTGGCACCAATATACGTTTTGTCAGTCATTCATTACCCGACAGACTCTTTGAATGTGTGAGTAAGAGTGCGGGAGTCGTTTGATTGCAGATAAGACTTGTTTAGGTTGTTTATATAGCTCTGTAGGGTTGAAGTGAAGGATGTGACTGTGTGATTAAGGGCGTTTTCACACCATTACACCACCGTAAAAGTATCTTAAAAGTAGTCCATATGACTCTACACTATATTCCAGGTCTTCTGAAGCCATATGATAGATTTGTGTGAGAAACAGACCTACTACTGAGACTACTGAGCTCTTGTAGTTTAGGCTGAAGATGACAGCAAATTTGACCTGATGTGTTCTAGATAAAGCACCATCATGTTTTGAACATGAATACAAGCTTCTTTATATCTTGTTATTTATAGTAATTGTCAGGAATGGTTGAATCCTTGCTTATAATCATGCTCTTGTGATGGTGTAAATGGTTTAATGTGGTAATTCCAGCTTCTCATCCAAACCCCATGTTCAAAAGTGTCTATTTATAGATTGTCTACAAGGCATTTCTCTTTGATGGTGAAACAGCTTTAAAAATTCAAACACATTCATTTGTTGCAGTAATTTAAACTGTAATTGTCTTAGTCGTTGAAGTTTGAATTATATTATGCATCTTGGAGGATCTATTGATAGTTAACATATATAACTAACATGCAATGTTTCAAATTGGATTTAGGGATGGGCAGCACCATTTATCAAGGAGCCTTTACCATATGGTTATTTAATATAAGACATTTTAGTTGAATATTCAGTATAAATACCTTATGTGATAGATGTATGATTTGGACTGTTTAACATTTGTCGAGGTGATCTAAGTGTTATATTGTCATTACAATGTGCGGTTTGACTTTGCACCCCAGAGCAGCTGTAATTCTGTCCTTTAAATGAACTGAAAGGAGACACCTATAGATAAACCGATGCTCGCGCCCGTGGCAAACTACACCAGATATATCATTAGACAATGTTTAGAAACCTCTTAAAAGATGACGTATTTCTGCATTCATGTAATCACATATTTTTTGCTTTTAGAGTTGATTCCTGTTTGAGTAGCAACATTGGCTAAACTAATGGTGTGAGTTTTGGGGCGGGAATATTTCTTTGGTCAACCAATGGAAGACGAGGGGCGTTTTCTGGAATCTGTTTGAAATCAGTGATTTTTTTTTTTTTTTTTTTGTGAAATTCCACACTTTAGCTTTAAATCAGAAATGTGAAGCTTGTATTTTTGTTCACGTACATGCATTATTTAGTAACATCTGTTTAAAATTTGAGCTGTGTCTAATTCGTGGGACTACTTTTCTTGGTGGAAGAACTTTCTGGTTATCTGTTACCATTGAAATTCCTGTAAACTGTCCCTTCTGGTATCCTTGTACATATCATGTGAAAATTAAAAGGTTTGTTGGCTTTACTGGCATAAAGTGGTCATGAGGTCATTATGCTAGCAAAATTGAATAATGTTTTCAAACAGGTTTATTAACATGCATTTTGGGCATTCCATTTGAAATGGGGCTATGCTAACGACAGGTGTAAATTGGCTCCAAAGCGTTTTGAGATTTGTCTGCTTCAGAGTCATGTTTGCGCTTTGATTAAAGGAATATTACGGGTTCAACACAAGTTAAGCTCAGTCGAAAGCATTGGTGGCATATTGTTGATTACTTGATTACTGCAAAATATTAATTTTGACTGTCCCTCCTTACTCTTTAGTGTGCATGGAAAGCGGACAAGAGGGCGCTCAACACACGATGTGTGTGTGTATTTGTGTGTGTGTGTGCGCGCACATGTCCGAGGACTTTGTGTGTGCAGACACACATCCACATACGTATGTGCTCATCTAAAGGATTGGAATGCTCCTGAACACTCAATATTCCTGTATTTTGTAGTCTAATCCATTCATTTCCAATGGCTGGTCATTTTTGACCGGGAACGCAACAAATGTAACAAAGTCAAATAAAACCCAAAAAAACGTTCGCATTTTTTGTGTGTGTTTTCAGATACCATATGTGATTGTGAATTTGTGAATTTTATTCCAATTGGATTAAGTAAAAAAAAAAAAAATTGTCCGGGTCAAAATGACTGGAACACAACATGAGGGTAAAGCAAAAATCTGTGTTAAACTGAGGCACTTACAATGGAAGTCAATGGGGCCAATTTTTGGAAGGTTTAAAAGGCAGAAATGTGAAGCTTATAATTTTAGAAAAGCACTTCTGTTTAAATTTATGTATTATCTGAGCTGTAAAGTTGCTAAAATCATAATTGTTGTGCGATTTATGATGTACGTTGTCATGGCAACGAAGTTGTAAAATTGGCTATAACTTTACACAGATGTGGTTAGTAAGTGATTTTATCACAGTAAAATCATGTTAACACACATATTGTTTATATCTTGTGTCTATTTTTGAAACAGTGAGTATTTTAACATTTACGGATTGACCCCATTGACTTCCATTGTAAGTGCCTCACTGGAACACAGATTTTTGCTTTTTTTGTATAGAAAAGGAAGGAAAGAGTGGAAATTAATTTTTGTGGTAATCAGTATTATGCCACAAATGCTGTCGACTGAGCTTAACTTGTATTGAACCCAGAATATTTAGTATAACTAATAATTAATTATAGTAAACTGTATAGTTACGAGAAACGATGTGCTGCTTTTTAGCACTTTTTCTTCTTTTACTATTTTTGTGATTTATTATCATGCAGTAATACATTTCATTATGTAATGATTGTAGTATTCCATCATGAAATCAGAGACCCTCCCCTAGAAAACCGAATGAAAGTGGTCAACCGAGACGCATATTACAACTACAGTATGTATGTACAATGCTGTGTCTCGTCTGTCCACATGTGAAAACGCATCCTAAAACCAAGTGTAAACAGGGCCAATGTTGTTGTGTCGGACTGGTTGGGGTGTCTTTTCGGATAAATCCATCAATGAAAAAATTACATCACCTTTAAGTCTTGTGGCTATACTTTTAGAAACAGTGTGTATTTTAATGTTTAATGCCAAGCCTTTTAGAAGCCAGTAAGTAAGTGTGTTACTCTAATAACTAATTTGTGCTCTTTTTTTTTAATTTATAAAAAATGTGTCAAAATTATTTTCAGTGGTGATGGACATTGTGCCAAAAATGCTGTCAATAGAGTTTAACTTGTATTGAACCCAGAACATTCCTTCAAGTTAATGGAGACGATGGAATGTATCCAATAATTGTCTGACTGACTTTTAAAGTCAGCTTTAGGATTTGGGAGGCAGGTAAAATCCTGATGGTCTCAGATTAGAAAGGGCCAAATCCGGTGTTTGGTCAGATCCCCTCCTCCCCGGCCCATTGTCAGGGAAGCAGAGAGGGAATGGATTCCTGAACGGCCTGGCTGCAACTTCAAAGCGCAGAGCTGCGAGTTATTAAAGCTCTAAAATCACTGGAGCCACAGGGGTCTCGTCCCATGTATCAGGGGGATGGGCAAATGGACGAACAGCCCCGGTGGGGTGGGGGGGGTTGGACAGACACTTGAGTGTCCCGAGGGTCTTCCTGGTTAGGGTAACTCCCTGGTATTAACTCTAAAAGCCTGTTCAGTAATGGCCACCTCATTAGCTGCTTTCAAAGAATAGTTCATCCAAAAATGAACATTTGGTCACCATTAACTCAACCCTCATGAGGTCTATAGTAATGGAGTACAAATACTTTTTGGTCCCACTTTATCTTAGGTGTCTTTAACTGCTATGTACTAACATTAAAATACATACAATACAATGCATTTATTATGTAACTACTGTATATGTTGTTATGCACAATTCTCACAAGATTCACATTTGCTGCTACTGAGGTTGGGGTACGTGTAGATTAAGGGGTAGGGTTTACATTAGGGTTTAGGGTCAGAATAGGGTTAGGTTTAGGATTAGGGCTAAGGTTAACAGTAACCAGTTTTCCACTATCGGGCCAGTGCGAGCTAGGGCTATTAACTGGCCAGCCGGGACCAATATAAAAAACGAAAATGCATCTGTAAACTGTATGCGGCTAGGTGTTTGTGATGTCCGATTTTCAAATGGATCATTTACATTTAATCTTTTGATCAATTTGATTCTTTTAAATTGGTCAAATCTGTTCAAAAAGCAGACTGAACAAGTCATTTTGCAGATTGATTCAAGAATCTGATTCGGACCTTGCGTGTTGTGTCTTCACTTCAGAGTCTGAAGGGAATAGACTGTACATGTAAGTTTTGATCTGCGTTTTTGGCTTGAAATTAACTAGAGGTTGACCGATAATGCATTTTGCCGATACTGATATCTAAGGTGGTGGGAAAGGCCGAAAACCGATAAATTGGGTGATAGTTTTTAAAATCGATTTATAAAATGTCAACAATTTTTTTTTTATTATTCTTTCTTTACTATGGCGGGCAAAGACAAAGAGTGCAAAATTAATAAAATCCCAGATGCAGATTTTTGTTCAACCAAAACCCCAATAATAACAGAACAAATGAAGATTTGATGCATATTGTCGGACTTTTAAGTATAAACAAGCCCGAAAAACACACTTATTCTTATAGTAAGAATATTCTTGTTCTTACTCTTATTTTGAAATGATGAAAAAACTATTGCCGACTACCGACATAGATATTTGGCGATAACCGATAGTTCCAAAAAGCAACTATCGGTACCGATTAATCTGTAAAACCGATATATCGGTCTACATCTAAAATTAACTTTTGCTTGAGTCAATTTCCATAATGGTATTGTTAATTTTACTTCAGTATAATGAATGGGTGCTTCATACGACACTTTTAAACCTGTACGACTTACTTTCTTCTGTGGAACACAAAATTAGTAGGGTTGGCAATCGATTAATTTTCAATCAAATTAATTACATGGTATACCGAATAATTACTTGAATTTACCACATATATAAATATTGGCTGAGAAATTCACTCAAATAACAATCATTTATTATATGATTAAATAATTATTAATAAATATGTTAAAATAATTATTAATAATTATATTAAAATTATATATATATATACACACCAATCAGCCACAACATTAAAACCACCTGCCTAATATTGTGTAGGTCCCCTCGTGCTGCGAAAACAGCGCCAACCTGCATTACAGAGTAGTATTCTGAGATGCTGTTCTTCTCAAACCACACAGTTATTGAAGTGCAGAGGACAGACTCAATGACTGCTGAGTAAAACTGTATCAGCAGCGCCTGTGGCAAGTTGAAGTTCCTCAACTGGTGAAGGAAGCACAACCTCTGCTGTGCCTTTTTCACAATGGAGTCAATATGGGTCTCCCACTTCAGGTCCTGTGAGATGGTAGTGCCCAGGAACCTGGATGACTCCACTGCTGCCACAGTGCTGTTTAGAGTGGCGAGTGGGGTCAGTGTTGGGGTGTTCCTCCTAAAGTCCACAATCATCTCCACTGTTTTGAGTGTGTTCAGCTCAAGGTTGGTTTGACTTCACCAGTGAGCCAGCCATTCAACCTCCCTTTTGTTTGCAGACTCATCGTCATCTTGGATGAGGCCGATGACAGTGGTGTCATCTGCAAACTTCAGGAGCTTTACAGAGGGGTCCTTGACGGTGCAGTCATTGGTATACAGGGAGAAGAATTGTGGGGAGAGCACACATCCCTGGGGGGCACCAGTGCTGATCGTACATGTGCTGGAAGTGAATTTCCCCAGTCTCACTAGCTGCTGCCTGTCCATCAGAAAGCCGGTGTCATATGTCCCTGGTCTGTCCAGATTTTGCAGGATATGATGTAATCCCATGTTGACTGCATCATCCACAGACCTGTTTGCTCTATAAGCAAATTGAAGGGGATCTAGAAAGGGTCCAGTGATGTCCCTCAGGTGGTCAACACCAGTCTCTCAAATGACTTCATGACCACAGATGTTAGAGAGATGGGTCTGTAGTCATTAAGTCCTTGATCTTCGGTTTCTTTGGGACAGGAATGATAGTGGAGCGTTTGAAGCAGCAGGGAACTTCACAATGCTCCAGTGATCTGTTGAAGATCTGTTTGAAGATGGGGGCCAGCTGGTCAGCACATGATTTTAGACAAGTGGGTTAAACACCGTCTGGGCCCTGTGCTTTTCTTGTCTTCTGTTTCATCAGAATGAGCTTTATTGCCAAGTGTTCTCGCTTACACAAGGATTTTTCTTTTTTGGTGATAGGAGAAACAAGTGCACACAGAACATTAAAGTGAGACACAGAATATAAAACAAGGTAATTATTTACATTATTGCACTATGGGGGAGTCCTGAGGCAGTTTAATTTTTCATGTGGAAAATGGCCTGAGGGTAAAAACTGTTCTTGTGCCTGGATGTCCTGGGGCTCAGTGCTCTGTAGCGCCGGCCAGAGGGAAACAGTTCAAAGAGGGAGTGGGCTGGGTGTGTGGGGTCCAGAGTAATTCTACCTTCATGTTTCCTCACTCTGGAGACATGCAGGTCTTGGAGGGTGGGCAGTGGGGCACCAATAATCCTCTCAGCAGTCCTGACTGTCTGTTGTAGTTTCCTTCTGTCTGATTTGGCGGCTGAACTTCCTTAGCTGGCAAAGGAAGTACAACCTCTGCTGAGCCTTCTTTACAATGGAGTCTATGTGGTTTAGCTGATTTTAGATTCTGCCTATAGGTTGGAAGAAGATGAACCAGACAGTGATCAGAGAGTCCCAAATCTGCTCTAGGGACAGAGCGATATGCATCCTTTAATGTTGATTAGCAGTGGTCCAGTATATTTCTGTCACTGGTGGGGAATGCAATGTGCTGTCTGTATTTTGGCAATTAACGGGTGAGGATGGCTTTGCTAAAATTGCTGAGAATAATAATAAGTGACTCCGGGTGTTGTTGCTCCGTGTCTGTGATCTCATCAGCCAGCTGTTGCAGCACTGCATTCACACACGTGTGTGGAGGAATATAAACACTCACCAGAATAAATTAGGAAAACTCCCGCGGCGAAAAGAAAGGCTTGTTAGGCAGGTGGTTTTTAATGTTGTGGCTGATCGGTGTGTGTGTGTGTGTGTGTGTGTGTAGTAAAAAAAAAAAATCAGATAATTAAAATGCATTACAAGATTGTGGCAGATGAGAAAAGCATTGATAAGACTGTACAAAAAGTGGCTTTAGAATCTAATATATTGTTTATTTCCATATTATTGAACATAAGCCTATCATTGGCCTACAGTTCACAGCAATCCATTTTTCTATTGAATCCGTCAATCAGTTCGAAATAGATTTATTATAAGGGTGCAGAAGGATGCTTTGGTTGCGTTGTGTCATGAACATACCATTTTTAGGTCACAGTGTCAAGTTAAACGTAGTTTTAAGCGTAGAAAACCCCATCTTAAGATCCCTGTGTTCAGATTTGTGCTCTATCAAGCTGTGTTTGAATGCAAGAGCTCTTTCTTATCTTGTGCTGTCTGCTGTTGGTAATTGTGGTTTGTTGTCTATACAGCTGGAGTTTTGCTTACTGCCCCCTGCTGAAAACAGTTGGTACTTCAAACTTTTATTGCTCCAATGGAAGGAATATTCCTTATTACGGTCCGGGGACATGATTAATTGCATAAATTGTTTTAACACGTTATTTTTATATAATTAATTGCACTGAATTAACGTGTTAATTTGACAGCCCTAAAATGTTGTCATTTTGAAGTATCTGCACGCATTTAGCAGTGACCATATCTGTCAATCTTCAAAAAGGACAATAAAGTACTGTAAAGATATCATATAAATGGTCCAAATGACTCGAGCGTCATATTCCAAGTCTTCTGAAGTCATACCACAGGTTTGTGTGAGGTACAGACTGAAATGTAAGTTGTTATTCACGGCACCTGGATTTCAGTTGCAAAGATTTTCAGTGAATAACGACTTCTACATTCTAAATTCTACACACAAACCTGTTGTATGATTTTATAAGGCTTAGAATATAGCTAACATGTCGTATGGACTACTTTTATTGAGCTCTTATAGCGTTTTAGTCCTTTCTGGAGCTTGACAGACGTGGTTACTATGAACTGTTGTTGAATGAAAATGAGATGTGTAAAGATTCAATTTTTTTGGGGGGGGTGGGGGGGGGGATTTTCTCCCCTTTTCTCCCCAATTTGGCATGCCCAATTCCCAATGCACTCTAAGTCCTTGTGGTGGTGTAGTGACTCGCCTCAATCCGGGTGGCGGAGGATGAATCTCAGTTGCCTCCGCATCTGAAACCGTCAATCCATGCATCTCATCGCGTGGCTTGTTGAGCGCGTTACCGCGGAGACATAGAGGCTTCACGCTATTCTACACCGAGGGTGAGAACCACATTGTAGCGATCACGAGGAGGTTACCCCATGTGACTCTACCCTCCCTAGCAACCTGGCTGGAGTCACTCAGCACGCCCTGTATTCGAACTCGCGACTCCAGGGGTGGTAGTCAGCGTCAAAACTCGCTGAGCTACCCAGGCCCCTATGTGTAAAGATTCTTAAAAAAAAAAAAAAAAAAAATCGTCTTTTATGTTCCAAAGTATAAATAACAGCATGCAGGTTTAGAACGACATGAGGATGAATAAATAATAACAGAATTTACATTTTTGAGTGAACTATTCCTTTAACTTTTACAGAGAGCTGTCAAGGAGGTACGCGCTTCAGATTAAAGCAGGTTGAGTGAAAGGGGCAAAAAATGCAGACCAGCAAATGTGATGATTATGGACCTGGACACAGATGTGACTGTTGGCTGATCAAAGACATTCACTAGAAAAACAGCCTTTGTTTTTGTTCCTAAACGGAGACCACAATAGGGAAAGAATGAGTTGGCGGGTTTCGAGAGAGGAGAATTTGATGGATCATTGCAGGTGTTCAAATCTTACCTGTGTAAACACCTGGCTCGAGGTTAGATAGATCTTCAGAGGCAAGATCAAAATGAACAGTCAGTATGACAAGCCAGAATAGCTGACGCACAGAATGTTGTTGGAAGCCCAGACAAGAGGCGCCTCTGTCAAAACCAGCACTTGGTTCGTGCCTGGTGCTGAGGTGGAGACCGCCCTCGAAAGACTCGCCATTCTTAAAGACTCTGTGAGGGTGCAGTGTGCTTTAATACTGGAAACATCAACAGTCCGACACACTGGCTTGTTCTTTGCCTCGCTGGATACCCAAATAATGACAAACCAGCTCAACTTTTCAACGCCCCTTTTGTCTTAAATGTTCCTGAAGCATGAAGCTTTTAAGGCATATGTACAATCTGAAAACTGAGTGGGTGGGCACATTATAAAAAGTAGGAAATTGGCTCATGAATAATAATGCCCTGTTCACATTGACAGTAATTTTATCACCGGAGGTGGCTGTACTGCTCTAACGTTATTGGTGGGCTGACTGACCATTGCTTTTGAAAATCTGATCACATATGAAATGTATTGCTGATGAAAATACAATGTTGGGGGCCTGGTTAGCTCAGCGAGTATTGACGCTGACTACCACCCATGGAGTCGCGAGTTCAAATCCAGGGCGTGCTGAGTGAATTCAGCCAGGTCTCCTAAGCAACCAAATTGGCCCGGTTGCTAGGGAGGGTAGAGTCACATGGGGTAACCTCCTCGTGGTCACTATAATGTGGTTCGCTCTCAGTGGGGCGTGTGGTGAGTTGTGCGTGGATGCTGCGGAGAACAGCGTGAAGACTCCACACGCGCTATGTCTCCGCGGTAATGCGCGGATTGACGGTCTCAGACGTGGAGGCAACTGAGATTCGTCCTCCACCACCCGGATTGAGGCGAGTCACTACGCCACCACGAGGACTTGGAGCGCATTGGGAATTGGGTGTTCCAAATTGGGGAGAAAAGGGGAGAAAATCCAAAAAATAAATTAAAAAATGAGTCTTTGTTTTTTAATATCCTATTGATTTCTCGATATCATACACTGCAAAAAAATAATTTTCTTACACAGTATTTTTGCCTTGTTTTTCAGTGAAAATATCTAAATGTCCTTAAAACAATACTGATTTACTAGAGAAGGAAACTGGCATATTTGTTTTCAGAGTATTCTATAAAATTTAGTGAAGTTTATGCTTAAAACATGAAAGTTTTTCACACACACACACACACATATAATATATATATTTATATATTTATATATATATATATATACACAAAATAAAATTAAAAAGCTAAATATTTTAAGTTATTTAAATTTGTAAAAATGATGAAATTTTGTTATAAAATTAAAAATAGCCAAACATATTTGAGTGTCCTAACAGAACTGTATATTTTCTCGCTCTTTTCAAGAGAGCGCTGTTTTATTTGGACTTGTTCGGTCTCTGGCATCTTTTACTCATTTGTTAACTTTGATTCAGCAATATTTGCTTTGGAAAAGTGTTGTGGATATCTGGCCTATTTTAAGAGTGTCACATTCAATGGCATCGTTCTCCATGAACTTTTCTCATGTTCTCTGACTTGGATCAAACAGAGGACTTCTGAATAAACTCCATTGTCCTGATATTGAGCTGTACTCGGTAGCGGATCCTGGCATAGGCGATATAGGCAGCTGCCTAGGGTGGGGCGGTACGACGGGGTACCTGCATGGCTGCTCCCACACAGAGCTTGCAAGATCGCGATGGGCGAAGGTGCCCCGAATTGTGCCGCCCCTGGCTCGATCGCGATGGGAGAAAGGTGCCCCAAATCGTGCCAACCTGCACAGAGCTTGCAAGATCTGAAAGGGAGAAAGGTGCCCCGAGTTGTTCCTGACAGGCTACTCAGCCTTAAAGGCTATATGGTTAGGATTATGGATGTTCATAATGCATTCTTTCATTCTGAAAAAACATAAGATAACCATGATCAACAGTATAGGTACACCATGACACAGGACCACCTCAGTGGTCTTGAGAAAATTAAGATCAACCTTGTGATTGCAGGGCAGATATGACAAAGTAACTGATGATTTTGCATCAATGAAAACTGGGAGCGTTAAATTTTAAATTAGGGATTAGGTGTAATAGCACAAGCAGCAATCTGTAAGTATTCTGCCATTTTCTTTATTTATTGGCTCTATAATTAAATTGTGCAATTTAAGTTATGCATATTTAATGTACATTTTTATATTATTTGCCATAAAAAATATAGGCCTATATAGTTGCTTCATTTCTATATTCATTGTCTGTTTTTTATTTTTTATTTTGTTTAAAGGAATAGTTCACCAGAAACGGAACATTCTCTCATCATAACCCTCATGCCACTCCAGAAATTTGGCTCTCTTTTTTCTGCTGAACACAAATGAAGATTTTTAGAAGAATATCTCAGCTCTGTAGGTCCATACAATGCAAGTGAATGGTGACCAGAACTTTGAAACTCCAAAAAGCATATAAAGACAGCATAAAAGTAATCCATATGACTCCAGTGGTTTTATCCATGTCTTCAGAAGCGATATGATAGGTGTGGGTGAGAAACAGATCAAAATTTAAGTCCCATTTTACTCTAAATCTCCACTTTCACTTTCATTTTTGCTGTGTTAAGGAGGGCTCCACATCGGATCTCGCCTAGGGCACCAAATAAGCCAGAACCGTCACTGGCTGAACTAACCCATACTCGCACTAAACGGGGAAAAAACCAAGAAGGATTTGTTGTCCCTGATAGCGTTAGATATTTTCATGCACTGTGCTCTACGGCACAATTACGAATGATGCAAATAAGGTAACAACGCAAACGTGCCCACACTGTGGAATTTTTGTCTTATTTTCTGGTAAAAAAAAAAAAAAATACAAAATATAAAGTTTGACATCCATAAAAAAATGGCAGAATGGCATAGGATGGTAAGTCTTGTTTTCGGTGAAATCTAACAAAATATGGTGGGGTTTATGCTTAAAACAAGAAAAAACTATTTGCTAATGCGGTAAGAAA